>NC_042987.1:727500-732500 GCF_901001165.1 Salmo trutta
TCTCTATATCTCTCTCTATATCTCTCTCCTCTCTCTCTCTCTCTCTCTCTCTCTCTATCTCTTTATCTATCTCTCTCTCTCTCTATATATATCTCTATATCTCTATATCTCTCTCTATATCTCTCTCTATATCTCTCCATCTCTCTATCTCTCTCTCTCTATATCTCTATATCTCTATATCTCTTTCTATATCTCTCTCTATCTCTATATCTCTCTCTATATCTCTCTCTATCTCTATATCTCTCTCTATATCTCTATCTCTCTCTATATCTCTCTATATCTCTATATCTCTCTCTATATCTCTATCTCTCTCTATCTCTCTATATCTCTATATCTCTATCTCTCTCTCTATATCTCTCTCTATATCTCTATATCTCTCTCTATATCTCTCTCTATATCTCTATCTCTCTCTATATCTCTATCTCTCTCTATCTCTATATCTCTATATCTCTCTCTATCTCTCTCTCTCCTCTCTCTCTCTTCTCTCTCTCTCTCTCTCCTTTCTCTCTCTATCTCTATCTCTCTCTCTATCTCTATATCTCTCTCTATATCTCTATCTCGCTCTCTATCTCTATATCTCTCTCTATATCTCTATCTCTCTCTATATCTCTCTCTATATCTCTATATCTCTCTCTATATCTCTATCTCTCTCTATCTCTCTATATCTCTATATCTCTATATCTCTCTCTATATCTCTATCTCTCTCTATATCTCTATATCTCTATATCTCTCTCTATCTCTCTCTATATCTCTATCTCTCTCTATCTCTATATCTCTCTATATATCTCTCTCTCTCTATATATCTCTCTCCTCTCTCTTCTCTCTCTCCTCTCTCTTCTCTCTCTCTCTCTCTCCTCTCTCTCTCCTCCTCTCTCTCTCCTCTCCTCTCTCTCTCTTCTCTCTCTCTCTCTCCTTTCTCTCTCTATATCTCTATATCTCTATCTTTCTCTATATCTCTATCTCTATCTCTCTCTATATCTCTATCTCTATATCTCTCTCTCTCCTCTCTCTATATCTCTCTCTCCTCTCTCTTGTCTCTCTCTATCTCTCTCTATATCTCTCTCTATATATCTTTATATCTCTCTATATATCTTTATATCTCTCTATATATCTATATCTCTCTCTATATCTCTATCTCTCTCTATATCTCTCTCTATATCTCTCTCTATCTCTATATCTCTATCTCTCTCTATATCTCTATATCTCTCTCTATATCTCTATCTCTATATCTCTATCTCTCTCTATCTCTCTCTCTCCTCTCTCTCTCTTCTCTCTCTCTCTCTCTCCTCTTTCTCTCTCTATCTCTATCTCTCTCTCTATCTCTATATCTCTCTCTATATCTCTATCTCGCTCTCTATCTCTATCTCTCTCTATATCTCTATCTCTCTCTATATCTCTCTCTATATCTCTATATCTCTCTCTATATCTATCTCTCTAAATCTCTCTATAACTCTATAACTCTATATCTCTCTCTATATCTCTATCTCTCTCTATATCTCTATATCTCTCTATCTCTCTCTATCTCTCTATATCTCTATCTCTCTCTATCTCTATATCTCTCTATATATCTCTCTCTCTCTATATATCTCTCTCCTCTCTCTTCTCTCTCTCCTCTCTCTTCTCTCTCTCTCTCTCTCTCTCTCTCTCTCTCTCCTCTCTCTCTCTTCTCTCTCCTCTCTCTCTGTTCTCTCTCTCTCTCTCCTTTCTCTCTCTATATCTCTATATCTCTATCTTTCTCTATATCTCTATCTCTCTCTATATCTCTATCTCTATATCTCTCTCTCTCCTCTCTCTATATCTCTCTCTCCTCTCTCTTGTCTCTCTCTATCTCTCTCTATATCTCTCTCTATATATCTTTATATCTCTCTATATATCTTTATATCTCTCTATATATCTATATCTCTCTCTATATCTCTATCTCTCTCTATATCTCTCTCTATATCTCTCTCTATCTCTATATCTCTATCTCTCTCTATATCTCTATATCTCTCTATATATCTCTCTCTCTATCTCTCTCTATCTCTCTCTATATCTCTCTCTCTCTCTATCTTTCTCTATATCTCTATCTCTCTATATCTCTATATCTCTCTCTATATCTCTATCTCTCTCTATCTCTCTCTATCTCTCTATATCTCTCTCTCTCTCCTCTCTCTATCTCCCTCTCTCCTCTCTCTTCTCTCTCTCTCCTCTCTCTCTCTCTCTCTCTCTCTCGCTCTCTCGCTCTCTCGCTCTTTCTCTTCTCTCTCTCTCCTCTCTCTCTCTATATCTCTATATCTCTATATCTCTCTCTCTCTTCTCTCTCTCCTCTCTCTTCTCTCTCTATCTCTATCTCTCTCTCTATCTCTATATCTCTCTCTATATCTCTATCTCTCTCTATATCTCTCTATCTCTCTCTATATCTCTCTCTATATCTCTATATCTCTCTCTATATCTCTATCTCTCTCTATATCTCTATCTCTCTCTCTATATCTCTCTCTATCTCTCTCTTCTCTCTATCTCTCTCTCCTCTCTCTTCTCTCTCTCTCCTCTCTCTCTATATATCTCTATATCTCTATCTCTATATCTCTCTATCTCTATATCTCTCTCTATATCTCTATATCTCTATATCTCTCTCTATCTCTATATCTATCTCTATATCTCTCTCTATATCTCTATATCTCTCTCTATATCTCTCTCTCCTCTCTCTATATCTCTCTCTCCTCTCTCTTCTCTCTCTCTCTCTATCTCTCTCTATATCTCTCTCTATATATCTTTATATCTCTCTATATATCTTTATATCTCTCTCTATATCTATATCTCTCTCTATATCTCTATCTCTCTCTATATCTCTATCTCTCTCTATATCTCTCTATCTCTCTCTCCTCTCTCTTCTCTCTCTCTCCTCTCTCTCCTCTCTCCTCTCTCTCTCTCTCTCTCTCTCTCTCCTCTCTCTCTCTCTCTCTCTCTCTCTCGCTCTCTCTCTCCTCTCTCGCTCTCTCGCTCTTTCTCTTCTCTCTCTCTCCTCTCTCTCTCTATATCTCTATCTCTATATCTCTCTCTCTCTTCTCTCTCTCTTCTCTCTCTATCTCTATCTCTCTCTATATCTCTCTCTCTATATCTCTCTCTATATCTCTCTCTATCTCTCTCTATATCTCTCTATCTCTCTCTATATCTCTCTCTATATCTCTATATCTCTCTCTATATCTCTCTCTATATCTCTCTCTATATCTCTCTCTATATCTCTCTCTATATCTCTATCTCTCTCTATATCTCTCTCTATATCTCTCTCTATCTCTATATCTATCTCTATATCTATCTCTATATCTCTCTCTATATCTCTATATCTCTCTCTATATCTCTCTCTCCTCTCTCTATATCTCTCTCTCCTCTCTCTTCTCTCTCTCTCTCTCTCTCTATCTCTCTCTATATCTCTCTCTCTATATATCTTTATATCTCTCTATATATCTTTATATCTCTCTCTATATCTATATCTCTCTCTATATCTCTATCTCTCTCTATATCTCTCTCTCCTCTCTCTATATCTCTCTCTCCTCTCTCTTCTCTCTCTCTCTCTCTCTCTCTCTCTCTATATCTCTCTCTCTATATATCTTTATATCTCTCTATATATCTTTATATCTCTCTCTATATCTATATCTCTCTCTATATCTCTATCTCTCTCTATCTCTCTCTATCTCTCTATCTCTCTATCTCTCTATCTCTCTATATCTCTATATCTCTATATCTCTCTATATATCTCTCTATCTCTCTCTCCTCTCTCTTCTCTCTCTCTCTCTCTCTCTCTCTCTCTCTCTCTATCTCTCTCTCCTCTCTTCTCTCTCTCTCTCTCTCCTCTCTCTCTCTCTCTCTCTCTCTCTCTCGCTCTCTCTCTCCTCTCTCGCTCTCTCGCTCTTTCTCTTCTCTCTCTCTCTCTCTCTCTCTATAACTCTATCTCTATATCTCTCTCTCTCTTCTCTCTCTCTCCTCTCTCTTCTCTCTCTATCTCTATCTCTCTCTATATCTCTCTATCTCTATATCTCTCTCTATATCTCTCTCTATCTCTCTCTATATCTCTCTCTATATCTCTATATCTCTCTCTATATCTCTATCTCTCTCTATCTCTCTCTCTATATCTCTATCTCTCTCTATATCTCTCTCTATCTCTATCTCTATCTCTCTCTATATATCTCTCTCTCTCTCCTCTCTCTTCTCTCTCTCTTCTCTCTCTCTCCTCTCTCTCTATATCTCTATATCTCTATCTCTATATCTATCTCTATCTCTATATCTCTCTCTATATCTCTATATCTCTCTCTATATCTCTATCTTTCTCTATATCTCTATCTATATCTCTCTCTATATCTCTATATCTCTCTCTCCTCTCTCTATATCTCTCTCTCCTCTCTCTTGTCTCTCTCTCTCTCTCTCGTTCTCTCTCTCCTCTCTCTCGCTCTCTCGCTCTTTCTCTTCTCTCTCTCTCTCTCCTCTCTCTCTCTATATCTCTATATCTCTCTCTCTCTTCTCTCTCTCTCCTCTCTCTTCTCTCTCTATATCTCTATCTCTCTCTATATCTCTATATCTCTCTCTTCTCTCTCTCTCCTCTCTCTTCTCTCTCTATATCTCTATATCTCTCTATCTCTATATCTCTCTCTCTATCTCTCTCTATATCTCTCTCTATATCTCTATATCTCTCTCTCTATATATCTCTCTCTCTATATATCTCTATATCTCTCTCTATATCTCTCTCTATATCTTTCTCTATATCTCTATCTCTATATCTCTCTCTATATCTCTATCTCTCTCTCCTCTCTCTATATCTCTCTCTCCACTCTCTTGTCTCTCTCTCTCTCTCTATCTCTCTCTATATCTCTCTCTCTATATATCTTTATCTCTCTATATATCTTTATATCTCTCTCTATATCTATATCTCTCTCTATATCTCTATCTCTCTCTATCTCTCTCTATCTATCTCTCTCTATATCTCTATATCTCTCTCTATATCTCTATATCTCTCTCTATATCTCTAT
>NC_042987.1:1059904-1332404 GCF_901001165.1 Salmo trutta
TGGGCGGAGGCTGACAGGGAGGAGCTCCAGGAGGAGTTGAAGAGGGAGCGGGACGCCCGGGAGAAGCTGGAGAGAATCATCTCTCAGCTCAAACGCCAGATGGACCAGACGGCCTCTTCCTCGTCTTCCTCTTCCTCGGCCACCACAATTGCTACAGCGAGCCCCTCTTCACCCCCCACCCCCTCCACACAAACACCCCACACAGAGGGACACATCGCAGGCCTCGAGCAGCAGAACGGCAACGCTCAGAAGTAGCCCCTCACGAAACTCCCCCCCCCCCAAACCCCCTCTGTTTTGTTTCTCCAACTCACTCCCTCATCCCTCATCCCTCACCCCCTGCTGGTAGAGACGGCAGCCCTAGACAGACAGGCAGAGTACTCTCCCCCAAGGCTGCTTCTCTCCACTCTCTCACCCGTTTCCTTCCTCGTCCCTCCCTCGTTTTTACTTCCTTGGAAAAGGAACTCTTGTTGGTTTTTATTTAATATCAAATTAGTTTTATGTTTTTTTATTTTTTATTATTCCTCCCCACACCCCCCTATCCTTAAACAGTATTTGCATTTTGGGAAGGATATGTTTGTTTTAATTTATAGTTTTACTGAACAAACTAATGACTGCTTGGCAGACCGATAGGAGTTGGATGTTTTTAGGACCCTTTCCTCCATCCCTCCTTCCTTCCTTGGATCTTGGACTTGATGTTTTGTCGCCCCCATAGAGCCCGGGAAGTCAGTCAGACAGAAAGACACTTCTCTCCTGCCCCCCATCGACTCTGTTCTGAACTGTGGTTACATTAGCGCTCAGTCGCTCTTTCTACTACTACCTTGCACGCCAACTGGAGCCAAGATGGTGCCCGTGTGGGTGCTCTCAATCTCTGTACATACACCCAGCCCAGCCATTCTGGACCAGCTACCAGCCACACACAGCAGGAGACTGCATTGACAGACATTTTCATTTCACCTTTGTTTGTTTTTGTACTCCTTATAGCTATTCATGGAAAGAAGAGAAAAGTTCTAAATGTGTAAAACAAAGGTATATGAAAACGTTATTGTACAGAGCATTTGCAGTCGTCATTGTTAAGCCTACTGAAAATGCTGAAGTGATGTGATATTAAGATGTAAAGACATATGAGTGATGCGACTCTGAGGACTGCTGAGGTTGTGGTGGTCTGGAACAACAACAAACCCCTGAACTAGTCTGGCTTGGTCTGTTTTGATAGGACGTGTCACTCACACACACACACACAAACACACACACACCAAATTTCCTGTTGGCAGCAGTTGGTGTGTTTGCCATCCTCTCATCTCTCCTTCTCGTGAGAGCAGCAGAACCTGGCTGTCTGCTTGGTGGAATGTGGGTCACAGGTGAAAGGAATTAGTGCAGATGGACACAGTGTGGTGTGGGCTGGCTGCTGCCTTGGATCCAGGACCCTGCTCCCTCTTTCCCCTCCGCGTTATTCCAACTCACTGAACAAACAGATCCCGAGAGGGAGGCGGGAAAGACCAGGATGGAGGGAGGGAGGTACAGTCAAGCGGAGAGAGAAATGGAGGCGGGGGAAGAGAGGAGTGGGAGAGAGACAGTCAGGCGGGGAGAAAAAGGAAGAAAGGGGATTGAGGTAGTGCAGGGGGCTGATGGCCTCTCTCTCTCGGGCTGGGTGGGCCGGGAGCAGGTGATGAGGAGAGGGGAACCTCTTTTGTCCTGTCAGAATTGGGGCAGTTTCTATAGTCTGGGGCCTCTCTCTCTCCTGCCCCCGGGGAGCTGGTACAGGAGCCCCTCTCTCTGCCCCCCCCCCCCCACACACACACACACACATATATATATATATATATATCACACACACATCGCCATCTCTCCCTCCCACAAACGTGTACACACACACACAGAACAGGGGTTTTGTCTAGTTGCCAGACAGTCTTTCTTTTATAGCCTCCCAGGCAGACTGAGCCAGGCAGCGTGTAAATAGTTGTTTAAAAGAGGTATTGGCCTTGGCTTTAACTCCAAGCTGCTTTTTTATGCATCTGCTGTACATGCAAGTTGATAGACATTCCACTGTGCTCAACCGTTCAATGCAGATCTCTAAAGAGAATTCCCTACAACATACTCAATGCTCTGCCAGAGTACTAAAGTATAGTAGGTCTTATTTTGTAATCGAGTTTCAACTAAGCTACAAAAAGTTATTTTCATGAGGAGAAAAAAACCAACAATGAAACTAACACCCTTGGTGTGTGACGTGAAGTTCACTCACATGCAGAAAAATCCAATCCATACGGCAAATGTATGCTCTCTACCGACCATTGTTCCATATAAACCTTTCTTGGAAATTGTAAACAAAAGAAAGAAATAAAAATATATTTAATGTATTAACTAAAGATTTATATTCACTTTGTACATACATTAGTCATTTAATATATTTACTGTGTTATGGGATGATCTTTTAAAGGTTATTATAATATTAACTGGACCAGGCCTGAAGCTCTGAACAGCCCTGATGTTTTTGTTAACTCTGACTTCTTCAAAGATTCACTTAACTTGTTGTTTACCCTGTTAAAGGGACATTAAAGCAGTATGACTACGCAGCGGAGTGACTTCCTGTTCACACATTATCAACAACCTAATTTAAGATTGACACTTGGCTCTTTCAAAACAAATTGAGCCATGCCTACATTGGGACAAACCAAAAGTGGCAGATTTGAATTTGTTGTCGCTCTGCTGTGTGCGATGATATCATATCGCACCTTTTTAAAGGATGTAAACTTGCTGTTGGGAGTTGAAATGCATGGTGTTCAGATGTGACCACCTGACACAGGACAGAGGTCAGAGTTGAATAGGAAAGAAAGAACATTGTTACAGTACTTCCCCAGAACGGATTGCTTTCATTTGTTTCTTTTGTGGATGATTTCACCTTTGATACACTGATGTGTAATAATGATGTATAATCTTTCTCCCTTAATACCTTCCCTTTTTGTACGCTAAACCCTCATCCCAGACAATTTGAAAATGCACCGAACATTTGTTTATAAAAAAGAGAAACTGAAAACAAACAAAATTAAAGTTAGCATATAACGAGTGGATCGATACCCCTAATTTGTTTTGTTAGGTGAATGATTTCTTACTTCTCACTGAGCCACTCAATTGATACGTTTTTGTAAAAAAAAAAAAAAAAAGTGTCTGTCCTAAATGGCACCCTATTCCCGATTTGTAGTGCACTATATAGGGAATATGGTGCCATTTGGGATGCCACCAGTGTCTCCAACTTACAAGTTGTTGATCTGTCTCACTACTAGCAAGGAGACACAATGACTGAGGGCATCTGAGCTAGTTTGACCATTGAAATATACTTCTGGCTTTAGAAGAAGATGGCTAAATAGAACTAAAGTCCAACTACCTAACCATACCATACAAATGTAGCCTCATTAGATTCTGCAAAGATGAGAGAGAGAAGTGTGTGTGTGTGTGTGTGTGTGTCGAGTTTGTGTCTGAGCGCATGTATTTGTGTCTGACTGTATGCCATCGATTTGAAAGTGACTGAAGCACAGTAGCTATGAAGAAGGGAGAGACTTATTCTCAAGTAGAACTGTGGTTGTCCTCATTTTTGTCCAACACACAGAGACAGTTGTCCACTTCGGGGTATAGAGTCTTTGTGTTTACATCACAAGATCAATAAGTATTCGGTTTGTTATTATCACCATAATTACCTATCTCTACAGTCTACTGCATTTTGTTTTTTAACAATCGTTCTGGGGTATGTAATGTATTTCTGTATTTTATTTTCTGTTCGTGTAAATTAAATTTTATATACAAGAGGGCGCTCTATATTGACTTTAGTTAAATGCCATAATAATGATATGATAGATACAATGGATTAAAATAAGTAAAAATACTATATAACACAGCGGGCTGGGCCCTCTTGCATTCGCATGAGAACTAATATTGTGTCCCAAAAGGCACCCTGTTCCCTACACAGTAAGCAACTTTTTGTTCCCGGGCCCTACGGCCCTGGTCAAAAGTCGTGCACTATATAGGGAATAGGGTGCCATTTAGGACACAAGCCTAAGACAGATGTGCTTTGTACAGAGTTTTAAAAAAACTGTTTTTAAAGGGGTGCAATTTGCCCAACTCACTACTAACTAGACCATTACCATTAGGCTTGGTCCTGGCCTTGCTTCAGAAGCACAGCTAAACAGTAACTATCATTTCCATTATATATATTTTTTTTTTACGTGCATCCCCAATGGATTGTTCCCAGACATAAAAGGGATAGTTCAGCAATTTTATATATCTAAAAATGTACCCTGTTCAGTGACTTTTACATTTTTAGATATAAAATTGCTGAACTATCCCTTTTAATGAAGAAGGGGATGAAGTGTAGAAGTGGCGCTCTTTAACAATGGCAACAAGTTGGATTTTGGATCCGTGAAATAATGCTAGATCAATTGTTTCCATTTATGCTTTGTAGTTGGATATTTATTTACAAACACCCTTCTTATTTACAAGCGTGGGACCTGGCCAGGACATTACACCTTATCCTAGCTACGTCCCACCTTGTTAATGATTACACAAAATGTTTCTTAATATTATGTATGCCTGGGATAAACATGCCATGTTTTCAGTTAGTAGGCTAGAACTGACAAATCATAGTTTAAAGAAGAAATGGTATCTTTTTTATGGCATTTTTTTTTATTCAGAAACCTGTATGGCAGTGAGTGTCTATGTATGACCAGTGCATACCATGTTGCCAACAACGATAGTGTGATTGAGACGTTTTTTTTGTTGTTGCATGAAACGAGACACTGTTCTCCTACCTCATGTTGTGATATAAAATGTTTTTTAAGCAGAGGACACTGCATCTTTAACCGTTGATCATAATTGATATTTACTAGTAAATGATGACGACATACCTGTACTTGCTTTTAGCTAATACCTCAGTTGTATATCTCGTGTTCAGTTTTTTTTTCTCCCGCCCTTATTTCAGATCTTGTAAATATACACTGTATAAACAATGAACTTGAATCAAATTCAAGTAAAGTTCTGTAGTGTCACATTTTGGTGTCGTGAATCTTTTCTTTGGGAGTCGAGACTGATGTCATGTGTTGTCGTAGACCATCACTGATAGTTTAAAGTAGAATAGATCATCTTTATTATCCCTCATAGGCAATTAGCTGTACATCAGCCAGTCAAAGTATATACAAATACTATAACTAGAGTGCAAAAAACATAACTGTACATCATAAAATGAACTCGTTACATTGTATGCATCATTATCCAAAATACAACAATGGCCTACACATCAAGTAGACAGAACTAAGTGACTGAATATGCAGATATTTTTGTGTGTTCATTTAAAAAAGTTAACATGAGAATGACAACTGACCAGTCGGTCTTATTATTATTCTCGGTACCCAGAACCAAACCTTGCGTTGTGTAATCTTTCATGAGAGACTACATCGTCTTTATAAATCAAGACTAAGAGTGTGACTTATAAATAGCCTGTTAAGATTTGTACAGCTCTCTTGCCTGATATTGACAAAAAAACAATGGACCTACAGTATATGGACTCCATTGTTTATGTCATGTCACTGGACTTTGAGTGGCCCTTAAGGCATCAGTTACAGCTCAGTGTGGCTTTAAGCATTAGGGGACACGTGTAGCTCCTCCAGCGCATCATGTGTGCTTAGGGGCAGTAGGTCTGTCAGTAGTCACTGAGCCCTGAGCAAACTGAAATGCTAGCCGGGCAGCGAACACACAACACAAGCCCAAGAAGGAAGCTGTTGAGCAAACAGAGCCAGGTATCCAGGGATCCCAATTTGGAAGACCAGACACAGGCAGGAACACCAGGAACAGAGCCCACTCTGAGGAAAATCCATAACACCTGGCGAAACACCTCTACTCTGCACCGCCTGCCAGTGTGACTCCAAAATGGAGGATGAATCCATGTGAGCATCCTTCCACCCCTGTGGATACCCATAGGAGACCCTGTGTGGCTATGAACGTACAGCACTGCACAGGCCACAGTCAGTAGCAGCACTTTGGCCAACTGAGGTACGAGCGCTAGTGAACACCCAGCACTGATGCAGCTGGTGAGGAGACTGGTTCCCCAACACTAGAATGACCCCCAGACACTAGGAACACGTAGAGCAGGGCCACTATCCACAGCAGAGAGACGACCACTAAGAACACAATCTTTAGATCCCAGCATGGAGTCCTCATGGTGTAGGGTGAAGTTGCCCCTAGATGGAGATGCTGGGTGAGTTTAGCATTTTGCCCACTAATGGCTACGGTCAGGATTGGGGGAGCCCGGGAAGCTGATCCTAGATCTCTGACTTCACCCCAGAGAAAAGTGGTCTCAGTCGGACCGGGAACATGACCCAGGTTGTTGGTGGTCTAGTAGTGGTCTAGCCCAGTCAGAACCACCACAGGCCAGAGGAGGCGGTCGTCGGACCAGCGGGCGATCTGGACTAGCAGACAGACGTGGTGCCTGGTGAGGTGCTAGCCCAAGAGGAAGGTGTCTCCCTGAGAGAGGGAGAGAGAGAATGTTGTTTATTTTACTGTTTTTCAGCAATACATTGTACAAGTGGCAGTAACAAGCTCAATTGCGAGTACAACTTACACTGAAATATTACAATAATAGACAATACAAAATGAAAAAATAAGCAAACAATGAAAGTAAAAAATAAGTTCAGTAATTTTGACTCCGGCTGGAGCAGCCTTCTATCAAAATCAATCAATCAGCTGTACCGGGAGAACAAGCTCAGCAGGGTTCAGGTAGGCTCGGTGGAAGAGGAGCAGGGACAAGCCTTGCGTAACCCCCCCCCCCAGACGGAACAGGATTGAGGGGTTGGACAAGTCCATGATGTGGCCTGAGTTCCAGATGAGTCCTGCTGCCTTAGGGGTCCTGGAGAGGGTTATAATGCTGCCTTAGGGGTCCTGGAGAGGGTTATACAGCTGGCTTAGGGGTCCTGGATAGGGTTATACTGTTGCCTTAGGGGTCCTGGAGAGGGTTATACTGCTGCCTTAGGGGTCCTGGAGAGGGTTATACTGTTGCCTTAGGGGTCCTGGAGAGGGTTATACTGCTGCCTTAGGGGTCCTGGAAAGGATTATACTGTTGCCTTAGGGGTCCTGGAGAGGGTTATACTGTTGCCTTAGGGGTCCTGGAAAGGATTATACTGCTGCCTTAGGGGTCCTGGAGAGGGTTATACTGCTGCCTTAGGGGTCCTGGAGAGGGTTATACTGCTGCCTTAGGGGTCCTGGAGAGGGTTATACTGCTGCCTTAGGGGTCCTGGAGAGGGTTACACTGCTGCCTTAGGGGCCCTGGAGAGGGTTACACTGCTGCCTTAGGGGTCCTGGAGAGGGTTACATTGTTGCCTTAGGGGCCCTGGAGAGGGTTACACTGCTGCCTTAGGGGCCCTGGAGAGGGTTATACTGCTGCCTTAGGGGTCCTGGAGAGGGTTATACTGCTGCCTTAAGGGGCCCTGGAGAGGGTTATACTGCTGCCTTAGGGGTCCTGGAGAGGGTTATACTGCTGCCTTAGGGGTCCTGGAAAGGATTATACTGTTGCCTTAGGGGTCCTGGAGAGGGTTATACTGTTGCCTTAGGGGTCCTGGAAAGGATTATACTGTTGCCTTAGGGGTCCTGGAGAGGGTTATACTGCTGCCTTAGGGGTCCTGGAGAGGGTTATACTGCTGCCTTAGGGGTCCTGGAGAGGGTTACACTGCTGCCTTAGGGGTCCTGGAGAGGGTTACACTGCTGCCTTAGGGGCCCTGGAGAGGGTTATACTGCTGCCTTAGGGGTCCTGGAGAGGGTTATACTGTTGCCTTAGGGGTCCTGAAGAGGGTTATACTGTTGCCTTAGGGGTCCTGGAGAGGTTTATACTGTTGCCTTAGGGGTCCTGGAGAGGGTTATACTGCTGCCTTAGGGGTCCTGGAGAGGGTTATACTGCTGCCTTAGGGGTCCTGGAGAGGGTTATACTGCTGCCTTAGGGGTCCTGGAGAGGGTTATACTGCTGCCTTAGGGGTCTTGGAGAGGGTTATACTGCTGCCTTAGGGGTCCTGGAGAGGGTTTACAGCTGCCTTAGGGGCCCTGGAGTGGCAGTAACCTTGTGGCTTGAGAGGCCGGTCAGTAGGCCACTCAGAGCCTTGCCCGCTTGAATCCCAAGGCTGACAGCAAAGAAGGACAAATTTCCGTTTTGGTTATTTTATGTTATCGAGGAGTTAACATGAGAATGTCCCAGAGGCAGATAAAAAAAGGTACATTGTGTGTTACTGTTATTCCATTAGGAACTTAAATATTTACAGTACTGTATGTTCATTTCACCAGGTACAACATATCACAGGGGGCTGCTGAGGGGAGGACGGCTCATTACAATTGCTGGAATGGAGCAAATGGAATGGCATCAAACAAATGGAAACCATGTGTTGGATGTATTTGATACCGTTCCACTATTACCACGAGCCAGTCCTCCCCAATTAAGGTGCCACCAACCTCCTGGGCTCCATATGCCCCAACAATAAGGTTTAAGATGGGATCGAGATGTCGATGGAACATCAACAAAAAAATAGCTATTGTTTGTTTGTTGAATTGAAACTGAAAAGCCACTAATTCTTTAATCTAAATTAAAAAGCCTTAATTGAGTTGGCTTACCACCACCACTATCGTCTTTTAGAAAATACCTCTCCAGTGGGATGTGGTCAAAAAGACCATAATCATACCTTGATGATGAAATGCAAGACACATACATTCCTTCTCTGTTCATTGATCACACATCCTTGGATTCAATGAAAACCCATTCAATACAATATATATACATTTTAATAAACACATCTTCTGTATTTCATTGATACATATGCCACTTAGCAGAAACTTTTATGAGTTTTATCCAAAGTGACTTACAGTCATGCATGCATACATTTCACATATGGCTGGCTCCAGTGGGAATTGAACACTCAATCATAGGTGTTGCATGTGCTATGCCCTACCAACTGAGCCACACAGGATAGATACCTATTCTCTACCACTTTAAAAGTTGTAGATGCAGCACAGAATAATAAACAGTGTTCTCTTTGACACTATTCTCCATACATCAAACACATTCATATCTACCAGATAAACAGAACACATGAAATTAAGCACATGAAGTGAACTTGATAAATAACAAAAAAAGGCACCAATCACAACTTGTCATGGAGTGGTAGGAGGAACAAAAAGCACACACCTTTCAATGGTATTCATGCTGCTCTGCTCTCTGCTGCTCTCCAATTCTTTTCAAATGTGATTCCCATAGGTTACTACTTGTCTCATCTGATGGTCAAATTTCTGCCATGTCAAATAAAATCAATAAAATAGGTAAAAAATAAAAATAAAAAAAAATATATATATATATATATATATATATACACTACCGGTCAAAAGTTGTAGAACACCTACTCATTCAAGGGTTTTTCTTTATTTGTACTATTTTCTACATTGTAGAATAATAGTGAAGACATCAAAACTATTCAATAAAACACATGGAATCATGTACTAACCAGAAAAGTGTTAAACAAATCAAAATATATTTTATATTGGAGATTCTTCAAATAGCCACCCTTTGCCTTGATGACAGCTTTGCACACTCTTGGCATTCTCTCAACCAACTTCACCTGGAATGCTTTTCCAACGGTCTTGAAGGAGTTCCCATTTATGCTGAGCACTTGTTGGCTGCTTTTCTTTCACTCTGCGGTCCAACTCATCCCAAACCATCTCAATTTGGTTGAGGTCAGGGGATTGTGGAGGCCAGGTCATCTGATGCAGCACTCCATCACTCTCCTTCTTGGTAAAATAGCCCTTACACAGCCTGGAGGTGTGTTGGGTCATTGTCCTGTTGAAAAACAAATGATAGTCCCACTAAGCCCAAACCAGATGGGATGGTGTATCACTGCAGGATGCTGTGGTAGCCATGCTGGTTAAGTGTGCCTTGAATTCTAAATAAATCACAGACAGTGTCTACCAGCAAAGCACCCCCACACCATAACACCTCCTCCTCCATGCTTTACGGTGGGAAATACACATGCGGAGATCATCCGTTTACCTACACCACGTCTCACAAAGACACAGCGGTTGGAACCAAAAATCTCCAATTTGGACTCCAGACCAAAGGACACATTTCCACCGGTCTAATGTCCATTGCTCGTGTTTCTTGCCCCAAGCAAGTCTCTTCTTATTATTGGTGTCCTTCAGTAGTGGTTTCTTTGCAGCAATTTGATCATGAAGGCCTGATTCACACAGTCTCCTCTGAACAGTTGATGTTGAGATGCGTCTGTTACTTGAACTCTGTGAAGCATTTGTTTGGGATGCAATTTCTGAGGATGGTAACTCTAATGAACTTATCCTCGGCAGCAGAGGTACCTCTGGGTCTTCCTTTCCTGTGGTGGTCCTCATGAGAACCAGTTTCATCATAGCGCTTGATGTTTTTTGCGACTGCACTTGAAGAAACTTTCAAAGTTCATGAAATGTTACATATTGACTGATCTTCATGTCTTAAAGTAATGATGGATTGTCGTTTCTCTTTGCTTATTTGAGCTGTTCTTGCCATAATATGGATCTGGTCTTTTACCAAATAGGGCTATCTTCTGTATACCACCCCTACCTTGTCACAACACAACTGATTGGCTCAAACGCATTAAGAAGGAAAGAAATTCCACAAATTAACTTTTAAGAAGGCACACCTGTTAATTGAAATGCATTCCAGGTGACTACCTCATGAAGCTGTTTGAGAGAATTCCAAGAGTATGCAAAGCTGTCATCAAGTCAAAGGGTGGCTATTTGAAGAATCTCAAATATGAAATATATTTTGATTTGTTTAACACTTTTTTGGTTACTACATGATTCCATATGTGTTATTTCAAAGTTTTGATATCTTCACTATTATTCTACAACGTAGAAAATAGTAAAAAATAAAGAAAAACCCTTGAATGAGTAGGTGTTCTAGAACTATTGACCGGTAGTGTATATTTCTATTAACCAGTAAAGAAATATATTCTCTAGTTGTATTGCACGTTTTATGATGGCAGTTTGCTTGAATAGCTTCATCGCAAGCTGTTTTTCAGTGTGTTGAATACAGAACAAACCAATTAGCATATTATGATAGATTTATTCAAATATATGTTGGCTACCTTATTGTTCATCAAACATTCATATTTAAATTACCACAATGAATGACAATGTAAAAAATTATGTAAATCATACACTACACCTGTAGCCCGAAGCCATAATATTTAGAGAGTTGGGACCACTTTGAGGTTTCTGTGTTATGATGCATTTACATGAAATATGGCAGCTATGTTAGCTCTCCATTAACATAACATGGGAAATATTAAGCAACTGAATCTTTTATTCGATCAATATTCTAAATTCTCAAAGTTGTCCGAACTCTCTAAATATATGGCACTGTTGTAGCCTATTGGGTGAACAAACATTTCAACTTAGTAGAAGTAATATTCTCAATGTACCTTTGGCTGATGTGTAATGTAGACCTACCGTGTAGCTATGCGTCTCTTGTGGTCCCCATATGAATAAAAGGCAATGTAGTTGATGTTGACATCAATCATCTTACAGTGTAAGTAACCTGTTTGTCCATAGGTTGGACAATGATATAAGTACCAAAAAGAAAATATAAGTACATAGGGTGTTTGTTCAATTTGGCATGAGGGTCTGCCGTACAAATTGATGGAAAGTGTTGTTGGGGGGAAAACATACGTCATTATAAAATCCATGTACACAAACAACAAGTGTGCGGTTAAAATAGGCAAAAAACACCCTCGTTTCTTCCCACAGGGCCGTGGGGTGAGACTGGGATGCAGCTTAAGCCCCACCCTCTTCAACATATATATCAACGAATTGGCGAGGGCACTAGAACAGTCTGCGGCACCCGGCCTCACCCTACAACAATCTGAAGTCAAATGTCCACTGTTTGCTGATGATCTGGTGCTTCTGTCACCAACCAAGGAGGGCCTACAGCAGCACCTAAATCTTCTGCACAGATTCTGCCAGACCTGGGCCCTGACAGTAAATCTCAGTAAAACCAAAATAATGGTGTTCCAAAAAAGGTCCAGTCGCCAGGACCACAAATACAAATTCCATCTAGACACCGTTGCCCTAGAGCACACAAAAAACTATACATACCTTGGCCTAAACATCAGCTCCACAGGTAACTTCCACAAAGCTGTGAACGATCTGAGAGACAAGGCAAGAAGGGTATTCTATTCCATCAAAAGGAACATAAAATTCGACATACCAATTAGGATCTGGCTAAAAATACTTGAATCAGTTATAGAACCCATTGCCCTTTATGGTTGTGAGGCCTGGGGTCTGCTCACCAACCAAGAATTCACAAAATGGGACAAACACCAAATTGAGACTCTGCATGCAGAATTCAGCAAAAATATCCTCCGTGTACAACGTAAAACACCAAATAATGCAGGCAGAGCAGAATTAGGCCAATACCAGCTAATTATCAAAATCCAGAAAATAGCCATTAAATTCTTCAACCACCTAAAAGGAAGCGATTCCCAAACCTTCCATAACAAAGCCATCATACAGAGAGATTAACCTGGAGAAGAGTCCCCTAAGCAAGCTGGTCCTGGGGCTCTTTTCACAAACACACCCCACAGAGCCCCAGGACAGCAACACAATTAGACCCATACAAATCATGAGAAAATAAAAAGACAATTACTTGACACATTGTAATGAATTAACAAAGAAAGAAAACAGAGCAAACTAGAATGCTATTTGGCACTAAACAGAGAGTACACAGTGGCAGAATACCTGACCACTGTGACTGACCCAAACTTAAGGAAAGCTTTGACTATGTACATACTCAGTGAGCATAGCCTTGCTATTGAGAAAGGCCACCGTAGGCAGACCTGGCTCTCAAGAGAAGACAGGCTACGTGCACACTGCCCACAAAATGAGGTGGAAACTGAGCTGCACTTCCTAACCTCCTGCCCAATGTATAACCATATTAGAGACAGATATTTCCCTCAGATTTCACAGATCCACAAAGAATTTGAAAACAAACCCAATTTTGATAAACTCCCATATCTACTGGGTGAAATACCACAGTGTGCCATCACAGCAGAAAGATTTGTGACCTGTTGCCACAAGAAAAGGTCAACCAATGAAGAACAAACACCATTGTAAATATAACCCATATTTATGCTTATTTATTTTCCTTTTTGTACTTTAACCATTTGTACGTCATTACAACACTGTCTATATATACATAATATGACATTTGTAATGTCTTTATTATTTTGGAACTTCTGTGAGTGTAAGGTTTAGTGTTCATTTTTATTGTTTATTTCACTTTTGTATATTATCTACCTCACTTGCTTTGGCAATGTTAACATATGTTTCCCATGCCAATAAAAACCCTTGAATTGAATTGAGAGGGCAGCCTGAGGTCTACTCTCCAGACGATTAATGTTGTATGGCATATTTGACGCTCTTGAACAATCAATCTGAAGCAGCCATTTCTGATTGGCTTCCATTGCGCATGCACACGCTATTTTGTCTTGATTCTGTCAACTGATATCCTAATGTTTAGTGAGTAGCTAGCTAAAACCACAGACAAACAATTAGCATTGTAATTGTTTTTTGCTTGGATATCAACCTGGCACTATAGTAAGGAGAGCTGCTAAGCAACTAAAGGTAGCTAGCTAGCATACCTGGCTAATTACCTAGATAGGTTAGCTGTCTAGCCACAGATGGCACAATGAGCTAGATATTTCACTGGATGTATAAATGTGAATCATCTGGTTGTCGTTTCCATTCACTACCAAATATGGTGATGAGAGGAAGCTAGGTCGCCGGCAGTGAGAGAAGATGGAGGGAGATTTTGACGGACATTCTGCACATTTTCTCATCGATGAAACATTTGAACTCCATACAGTTTTCTGTTTCCAAAACTAGAACCAGTAACAAACAGAGTGGACTGCGATTTGTAGACTTCACCATTTGGCAAGTTTCCAAAAAAATCCTATGTTTAGGAGTTCAAGGGCGAATTTAGTTATTGAACACGCACCTCACAGCGAATAAGCGTTCTCTTCTGCGTCTTCGTCTTTGGTATAATGGCGTTCGCAACAATTATATGGGCATTCCGCCACCTATTGTACAGGTGGATAACAAGGATCCCCCCAAAAAATGCGGGGTAAAAAAAAGTATTTAAAAAAAATCCATACAAACTATCAGTAATGAAATGTTAATTAAACTAAATCAGCCTGCCTTTCTGTTTTAATCAGGTCCCTACAGTTTCCCGGCCAACAGGAACACTCCGAGCCATCTCGGTCTTCGACGACGGAGATCTCCCCTAATAATTATGGGTCTGAGATATGCAGGTAGCTTGGGACAGTAGTATTTTAGTTACTGTCTGGCACACAACTGTACTGGGACAATAATGCTGCCATATAGCCCATAGTACTGCTTAGATGCAGGGAACCAGTCAGTCATTCCATAGCCACAGTACTTACTGCCTTTTAGATGTGTGATTAGGAGTAAGCGACACTGTCTGTTTGTTTGACTGACTGACTGACTGACTGATTTTCTGTGTCCGTCTGACTATTTTAATTTATATCTTCTTCAAGAGAGCTGACTTTCTCCATGGTGTCACGGCCGTCGCAAGGATTGGACCAAAATGCAGCGGGTACGTGAATGCTCATATTTACTTTATTTAGAGCACTACACAAAACAAGAAAAACCGAACGACAACTGAACAGTTCTGCAGGCTAACCATAGCAGTGCAAAAACAACTTCCCACAAAAGACAGGTGGAAAAGGGCTACCTAAGTATGGCTCCCAATCAGCAACAACGATGTACAGCTGTCCCTGATTGAGAAGAAAAACATAGAAATACAAAACATAGAACAATACCCAAAAACCCCGACAACACAAAACAAACACACCCCTGCCACGCCCTGACCAAACTACAATAACAAATAACCCCTTATACTGACACATGGACCATATCCTGCCACTCACTTTGGAGCCAAACGCCTGCATTCTTCCTCACCCAACCTCAGTCATATAAGTCATTGGTGGGAAGTTCATTGCATGTACAGTACACACTGACTCTGTTCTGTCTTTGTTGATATTTTAGTTGCATCATTTGGCATTGAATCCTTACATAACTGTCTGAGTATCAGGAGGTAAGATAAGAGTTGAGGACATGGCTGTGATTGGGTAGTTGTGTCCTATAGGTTGGTACCTCACGAACAGGAGACAACGATTCAGAGTTGCAGAGGGTCTGCGTTTCTGCTAGACTGGGTCTGAACGATCACACACACTCACACACATTCATACAAGCCTACACATTAAGACCTGAGGGACAGATGACTCCTTATCCTCCAGTCTGCTCCACCATGCCTGCTGTACTCCATGCACACTCTGAGAGAGCTATATGGTGATGAGAAACCAGTCCACACACACACACACACACACACAGACGCTACTCTGTATTTGTCAGATCCATTCCTTTCCAGCAAAACAGTTCCAGTAAACATGTGTATTAAGTTACATAATAAATAAAGTTATACTGAATGCCAGCCCCCCTGACCTGTGTGTGTTTGTTTCCTGTCCAGGTTAAGATGACATCTCTAACTGTATTGACTGGATCATCTGTTTGGGAGGAAATGGGACTCTACTCTGCGCCTTCTCTCTCTTTAAGGTACCCACTAACACAGATACAGTATAATAGGGTAGCCAACAGACCTCCGAGGGAGCTAATGTACTGTCTATGCAGGTCTTTGATCCAGCCCTGCGCCAACACACCTGCTTAATCTGTCCATGGTCTTGTACTTGAGTGGCTCAGGGCAGGCTGGGTGTGTGTGTGTGTTTGGTGATGTAAATATCTGAGCCAGTGTGTTTGGGTTAGTCATTGTTGTACTTGGAACATAACATGGTGTTGAGCTGAGTTGTCCTTGGCCAGACTTGGCTTTGTCCAAAATGGAAGCACCCTATTCCCTACGTAGTTCACTACTTTTGACCAGAGCCATTTGGGACATAGACTTGGAATGAGACGTAATGTTCTTGAAATGAGGCCAGATTTTATTCTTCTTCATATTTCCAGTATGTTATACAATGTTCTCTCTCTCTCTCTCTCTCTCTCTCTCTCTCTCTCTCTCTCTCTCTCTCTCTCTCTCTCTCCCTCTCTCTCTCTCTCTGCAGTGTTCCTCCACTTATGGCGTTCCATTTTGGTTCTCTGACCGCGTTCAAGTTTGAATCATACAAAACAGAGGTGGCTAAAGTATTTAAAGGTAGAGGATTCTTTTCAAAGAAAAAGTTATAGTGCTGTACCAGGTAATGCAGCCATCACGCTGCGTAGTCGTCTGAAGGTAAAGATGGTGAAGGACATGCTCCATAGGACAAGCCAGCCAGGCCAGCATCAGTACCAGGTCCTATGGAGGCCAGGGGCCTGGGGGCCAGGAGAATGGGGGCCTGGGCCAACCTGGCGTCCACATCGGGGGCCAGCAGGACACGGAGAACAACGGCATTCTGCCCCACAGTTACACCAACAGCGAGGCCAGGAAAGTTACTCTGCAAATGCAGGTGGGGATAGGACCACACAGGACGTAATCCCTAACCCCTAGCTCCTAACCTTTACTCACTAGGCACTAACCCCTAGCTCCTACTCTTAGCCTCTTCCCTGTAGCCTCTGACCCCTAACCCCTAGTCCTTACACCTAGCCCCTAGCTCCTAAACCCTATCCCCTAATCCTAGTCTCTTCTCCTAGCCCCTAACCCCTAGGCACGATTGTGGATCTGAGAGGATTGGATAGGTGTATAAGCAATAGGACTGGGCTAGACTGGGCAGATAAAGCCTGTAGTTCTTCCTGATCTTTTCACGGGGTTGTGTACAAGTTAGTAAACCTACTACTCTGACCTGGCTACATCAGAGGGAGAATGGAACAGAGCCGTTATGGTGAATGTGGTGAACATTTACATTTCATTGCCATTTTCTCAAACTCCTTTTGAGTTTTTGTTCCTTTCCCGTAACAGGTCAAATATGAACTACACTTCTACATAAAACAGCTTAGCAGTACATTTAACAAGTTATCCAACACATCAGATCTAGATTAAACAGAGTACTAAATTGATATAGACAATCTCCTCCAGACCTATAAAATATATCCTGGTATTAAATAGATTCAGGTTACCGTAGTGTCCAGAGCCAAACAGACTCATAGGCTTTCAGACCACAGCTGTGAAACATTCAGGTGAACTTTATCATTGGAGAAATCTCAGAAAGCTTCTTTAGTCTAACTGGATTAATCCTTCAGACATGGTATAAATACTATTCCCTTAATAGTTCACTACTTTTGATCATGGCCCATAGGGCTCTGGTCAAAAGGAGTTCACTATGGTGGACAGAGTGCCATTTGGGATGCATCCTGAAAGTGTCAAGCCTTGTGACGTTCTTCCCAGGCATTCCCTCTTCCCCTTTTCTCCCTCCTCTCCTCCTCCAACCATTCTGTCTGGGAGCGTCACCAGTTTCCATGGCAGCAGTCAAAATAAAGCGGATGTAAGCGGCCCTGTTGAGACAGTTGCCTTGGTTACGACAGCGTCACCCAGACTGATTCAGACTGAGGACCCTAATGTGCTCTGACGCTTTTGGTCGGACACACACACACTAGTCTGTTGAACAACATGCCTCAGTCTGTCATACAGAGGAGAGACATTATATTGTTTTTTCCCCTGCAAAACCATTTCCTCTCCTGCTACTCGTGAGTGATTTTTCTCACACTGATGTAATGCTGATTTACTAGTTATTTAGATGGAGCTGAAGTTGAGCTTTTGCTTTAACGTTGTTCTCCAGATGCATTTTCTCCTCTTCAGAAAGGTGGGGATATCTAGTAAGTCCTAGATCAACCATCATGAGCTTTATGATCTTTTCAAGGGGCAATCTGCAGTTCAAACAATAACAAAGCATATACCCCACCACTGTTTTGGTAAAGTAATGAGGATTGGGGCTGGAGGAATGTAACCACTTTCAAATTCATAGACAGGGCTATGGATGTAAAGACTGACCATCCATGACATCAACATAGTTTTAACCATATTTTGAGACTATACAGTGTTTGTTTACATTTACACAAGCATACGGACTAGCCAGCCAAATGGAATAAGGAGCCAGCCAGACTCCCCCTGGGTTAATCATTTTTTGCCGAACAAGCTCTATTTTGGTGGCCTTTGGTACATTCGAATACCTTGATTCCATCCGAAATACTCAGTGAAATTATTGAATACTTTATTGAGTTTACCTCCCAGATTGGAAAAAGGTTACATTTAAAATCAAACAAATTGTGTGAAGGCCACTTTTTCAAATGACAAAATGGGTCTCTAAAGTAAACAGAACAGATGCTCTATTAAGTTCTGGGTCCACACTTTTTAAGAGAACAGAGAGAACAACATCAGTTAAATTACAGAATTTCAACAAGTGTTTTTAACTCTCTTTTGTGAATAAAAAAAATACTTGTTCAGCAACTGACCCACAGATTTCTTCTTAAAGGTCCAATGCAGCCATTTTTATATCAATATCAAATCATTTGTCAGTAAAAATGAAGTACCTTACTGTAATAGATTTCCATAAAATGGGAAAAAAACAGAACTAGCTCTTATTGGTAGAGATGTTTGGAACTGTCTTTGTTATTGGTCTGTTAACCAATTTACTGCATGGTGATGTTACCATGGAAAGACAAAACCATGCAAGCTTTCTGATTAGAAGGTCCTGTGTAGTTTATATTTGCTACCAGCAACTATAATAAAATAACACTGATCAAATTTGTTCACACTTTTCCTGTGTTAGTTTCATCAGCTGTTGTACAATATGATATAAAACACACACTAACTTAATTTGGACTGCACTGGGCTTTTAAAGAATCCATTGAGAGTCTGCTGACTTCCACAGGCTTTGAGCTTCCTTTTAATACACATTTGATCAGTTATCTGCAATACAGGGATGATTGAAGAATGAAGCAGGTGTTAAACGTGGGCCATGCTACACAGAAAGCAGCAGTTGACTACACCATTGTCAACACTTTGATTAAATCAGTAGACCTATAGCAATATCTTGGAAAATACCATATAAGTATCATTAGCTTTTAAAACAATTCAATCTGTTTTCTTTTATCATATTTTGGACCACAGTGAGGCTCTCTCTCCACTAGCCTACCTGTTTTTCCTGCAGTGAGGAAGATTCACCATCTTCATTTCATTTTTTGCAAATAAGTTATCTGCTGATAATCGCCAAAAAGCCAAATGAAAAGCTCTCTTACCGATTCGGTAGGCTACTGACGAGTCACTCACTTCATATGGAAAATACAAAGGAGATCTTTAGTTTACTAGTCCCGATGCGATATAACAGACTTAACTACATTGTGTGATTTATGAATGGCAAGGATACAATGCCTTTAAGAAAGCATGTTTTTTCTACTCTTTGACATGTTTTTTTAAATCCTGAAAAACTCACCAGTCCTTAAAGATTACAAGCATACCCATAACATGATGCAACCACCACTATGCTTGAAAATATGTAGAGTGGTACTCTGTAATGTGTTGTATTGGATTTGCCCCAAACGTAACACTTTATGTGGTATTACTTTAGAGCCTTGTCGCCAACAGGATGCATGTTTTGGAATATTTGTACTCTGTACAGGCTTCCTTCTTTTCACTCTGTCAATTAGTTTAGTATTGTGGAGTAACTACAATGTTATTGATCCATCCTCAGTTCTCCTATCACAGCCATTAAACTGTAACTGTTTTAAAGTTACCATTGGCCTTCTGGTGAAATCCCTGAGTGGTTTCCTTCCTTTCCAGGCAACTGAATTAGGAAGGACGCCTTTATCTGTGTAGTGACTGGTTGTAATTACAGTGCATTCAGAAAGTATTCAGACCCCTTGATTTTCTCCCACATTTTGTTACGTTACAACCTTATTCTAAAATTGATGAACCCCCCCATCAATCTAAACACAATACCCCACAATGACAAAGCTCAAACAGGTTTAGAAATATTTGCAAATTTATTAAAAACAAAAAACAGATACCTAAATTTACTTAAGTATTCAGACCCTTTACTCGGTACTTTGTTGAAGCACCTTTGGCAATGATTTACTGCCTCGAGTCTTCTTGGGTATGACGCTACAAGCTTGGCACACCTGTATTTCAGGAGTTTCTACCATTCTTCTCTGCAGATCCTCTCAAGCTCTGTCAGGTTGGATGGGGAGTGTTGCTGCACAGCTATTTTTAGGTCTCTCCAGAGATGTTCTATTGGGTTCAAGTCCGGGCTCTGGCTGGGCCACTCAAGGACATTCAGAGACTTGTCCCGAAGCCACTCCTGCGCTGTTTTGGCTGTGTGCTTAGGGTCATTGTCCTGTTGGAAGGTGAACCCCCGCCCCAGTCTGAGGATCAGAGCGCTCTGGAGCAGGTTTTCATCAAGGATCTCGCTGTACTTTCCTCTGTTCATCTTTCCCTCGATCCTGTCAAGTCTCCCAGTCCCTGCCGCTGAAAAATATCCCCACAGCATGATGCTGCCACCACCATGCTTCACCGTAGGGATGGTGCCAGGTTTCCTCCAGACATTACGCTTGGCCAAAGAGTTCAATCTTGGTTTCATCAGACCAGAGAATCTTGTTTCTCATTGTCTGAGAGTCCTTTAGGTGCCTTTTTGCAAACTCCAAGCAGGCTGTCATGTGCCTTTTACTGAGGAGTGGCTCCAGTCTGGCCACTACCATAATGGCCTGATTGGTGGAGTGCTGCAGAGATGGTTGTACTTCTGGAAGGTTCTCCCATCTCCACAGAGAAACTCTGGAGCTCTGTCAGAGTGACCATTGGGTTCTTGGTCACCTCCCTGACCAAGGCCCTTCTCCCCCGATTACTCAGTTTGGCCGGGCAGCCAGCTCTAGGAAGAGTCTTGGTGGTTCCAAACTTCTTCCATTTAAGAATGATGGAGGCCACTGTGTTCTTGGGGACCTTCAATGCTGCAAAAGAAATGTGGTACCCTTCCCCAGATCTGTGTCTCGAGATAATCCTGTCTCGGAGCTCTACGGACAATTCCTTCGACCTCATGGCTTGTTTTTTGCTCTGACATGCACTGTCAACTGTGGGACCTTAAATAGACAGGTGTGTGCCTTCCCCAATCATGTCCAATCAATTGAATTTACCGCAGGTGGACTCCAATCAAGTTGTAGAAACATCTCAAGGATGATCAATGGAAACAAGATGCACGTGAGTTCAATTTTGAGTCTCATAGCAAAGGGTCTGAATACTTATGTCAATAAGGTATTTCTGTTATTTTTAATACAGTTGTTAAATTTATAAAAACCTGTTTTCGCTTTGTCATTATGGGTTATTGTGTGTAGATTGAAGAAAAAAATAATTTCATCCCATTTTAGAATAAGGCTGTAACGTAACAAAATGTGGAAAAAGACAATGGGTCTGAATACTTTCCGAACGTGTGGAAGAAACAGGCTCGTCTGGCCGATGATGTTTCTGACTCCTCAGATACAGAGAACTGAACACACACACACGCACGCATGCATACACACTCAAATACACATAGATGTACACAGGAACTGAAAACACACAAGCACGCAAGCACAGACACTGTCTTGGCAGGGAAGTGTATAGCAGAACAGTCTTATGCTGAACAGGTTATGACTGTGGTTTTCATGGGGCCCATGGATGATTCAGTTCACATGCAGCATATGTATTTGTGTAGTTATAATCATCACTCTTTTGTAGTATCCAGTTACATTCCAAATATTTTAAATAAACTGACCTGTACAAACCACTCAAGTTGAGGGAGATAGAACCCATTCTAGTTTTGTGAATGATACTGTACATGTTTCTTTCTCACTCTAGGTTGAAAACCAATGGCCACTAGATGGCCATGCTGCAAAGAGAAATACACTGAGTGTACAGAACATTATGAACACCTGCACTTTCCATCACATAGACTGACCAGGTGAAAGCTATGTCACTTGTTAAATCCACTTCAATCAGTGTAGATGAAGGAGAGGAGACAGGTTAAAGGTTTTTTAAGCCTTGAGACATGGTTTGCGTATGTGTGATATTCAGAGGGTGAATGAACAAGACAAAATATTTAAGTTCATTTGGGGTATGGTAGTAGGTGCCGAGTGCACAGGTTTGTGTCAAGAACTGCAACGCTGCTATGTTTTCCACGCTCAACAGTTTCCTGTGTGAATCAAGAATGATCCACCACCCAAAGGACATCCAGCCAACTTGACACAGCTGTGGGAAGCATTGGAGTCAACATGGTCCAGCATCCATGTGGAACTCTTTCGCCACCTTGTAGAGTCCATGCCCTGACGAATTGTGTTTTTTTCTGAGGGCAAAAGGGGGAGGGGGGTGCAACTCAATATTAAGAAGGTGATCTTAATTTTTTGTGCACTCAGTGTAGATATTCTTCTATACATTACATTGCAGCCTGGCATAGTACTTTTCTAACTTCCTGATGTTAAAGATATTCTATGGTACTTTTGTATACTTTTTAGCCAGTAGTTCTGAAAGTAGTGCCTACAAGCCTAAAAATGGGTACTACGCCACAAATGTGCAGATACTGTATGTGCGCCATGTCATTGCTCTCTCTCACTCTACTGTGTGTGCATCTTGCTAGCTACCACTCAAATGGCGAGGGGCTGAAGTTCATTGGCTGAAACTCTAATATCTAGGAGGATGGCCCACATGGGGGTAAATGTAAGGAAAATGGCACGCACAACTTCCAGAAAACTGTTGCATTCAAAGTAGGGATTTCCTGGCTAGTTGAGGTAAGACAGTAATTCTGCTTATACAGTTGAAGTCGGAAGTTTACATACTCTTAGGTTGGAGTCATTAAAACTCGTTTTTCAACCACTCCACACATTTCTTGTTAATAAACTATAGTTTTGCAAGTCGGTTAGGACATCAACTTTGTGCATGACACAAGTCATTTTTACAACAATTGTTTACAGACAGATTATTTCATTTATAATTCACTGTATCACAATTCCTGTGGGTCAGAAGTTTACATACACTGAGTTGACTGTGCCTTTAAACAGCTTGGAAAATTTCAGAAAATGATGTCATGGCTTTAGAAGCTTCTGATAAGCTAATTGACAACATTTGAGTCAATTGGAAGCGTACCTGTGGATGTATTTCAAGGCCTACCTTCAAACTCAGTGCCTCTTTGCTTGACATCATAGGAAAAATCAAAAGAAATCATCCAAGACCTCAGAAAAAAAATTGTAGACCTCCACAAGTCTGGTTCATCCTTGGGAGCAATTTCCAAACGCCTGAAGATACCATGTTCATCTGTACAAACAATAGTACGCAAGCAAAAACACCATGGGACCACGCTGCCGTCATACCGCTGAGGAAGGAGACGCGTTCTGTCTCCTAGAGATTAACGTACTTTGGTGCGGAAAGTGCAAATCAATCCCAGAACAACAGCAAAGGACCTTATGAAGATGCTGCAGGAAACAGGTACCAAAGTATCTATATCCACAGTAAAACAAGTCCTATATCGACATTACCTGAAAGGCCGTCAGCAAGGAAGAAGCCACTGCTCCAAAACCGGCATAAAAAAGCCAGACTACAGTTTGCAACTGCACATGGGGACAAAGATTGTACTTTTTGGAGAAATGTCCTCTGGTCTGATGAAACAAAAATAGAACTGTTTGGCCATAATGACCATCATTATGTTTGGAGGAAAAAAGGGGAGGCTTACAAGCCGAAGAACACCATCCCAACTGTGAAGCACGGGGGTGGCAGCATCATGTTGTGGGGGTGCTTTGCTGCAGGAGGGACTGGTGCACTTCACAAAATAGATGACGTCATGAAGGAGGAAAATTATGTGGATATATTGAAGCAACATCTCAAGACATTAGTCAGGAAGTTAAAGCTTGGTCGCAAATGGGTCTTCCAAATGGACAATGACCCCAAGCATACTTCCAAAGTTGTGACAAAATGGCTTAAGGACAACAAAGGCAAGGTGTTGGAGTGGCCATCACAAAGCCCTGACCTCAATCCTATAGAACATTTGTGGGCAGAACTGAAACAGCGTATGCGTGCAAGCAGGCCTACAAACCTGACTCAGTTACACCAGCTCTGTCAGGAGGAATGGGCCAAAATTCACCCAACTTATTGTGGGAAGCTTGTGGAAGGCTTCCCGAAACGCTTGACCCAAGTTCAACAATTTAAAGGCAATGCTACCAAATACTAATTGAGTATATGTAAACTTCTGACCCACTGGGAATGTGATGAAAGAAATAAAAGTTGAAATAAATCAATCTCTCTTAAAGTAAAGTGGTGATCCTAACTGACCTAAGACAGGGACTTTTTACTAGGATTAAATGTCAGGTATTGTGAAAAACTGAGTTTAAATGTATTTTGCTAAGGTGTATGTAAACTTCCGACTTCAACTGTATATTATGCAACTACACATTGACACATCCAACCCAAATCGGGAGGTTTAAAAAAGACTTACTTGTCGCCAAAGTTCCGGAGCATGTCTTTAAGTCTCTGTACATGACAGGTAGAGCCAATAGTCTCTCCCTCCTCTAGTTCACCACTCTCCACACAGAGAATTGTTTATATATTAAGTTAATCTAAATTATTATACCCACTCATGTAATAGTCTTGTAATATTTATATTATTCTGGTTGTGGGGTTTAAAAACGATTCCAGTGATACAAAGTTTGTTTTAGTAATCTCATGATGGATCAGTCCTAGACATCTCTCCTCTCATTCAGTGTTCAATGTTTTGGTCAACTGTAGATCAGCTGTTTAATTATTATTACATGATTCTTATTTATTCTGTATATAGATAATATATTCAATCACCACATTAATTATATGAATCTATTATTGCACATATATCTTCTCTAGTTTATACTTTGTATGTTTAGTGGTATTCTCTATCTTACATGAAGAGGTCAATTTACTGATTATTTAAAATATGTAGGCTATGATGGTGGCGAGAATTATGATCTTTTCGTGGTCACAACATGCCTTTCACCATAGTGTTGGAGAGATTGTTCCTTTTGAAACACATATTTGTCTTATTTAGGGTTGATTCTGTGCTGAAGTAAAGCTTTCTATCACAGTTACTTTGTCTCAATCTGTTCTATTTGCTGACAATGTGAAACGATAGTCAGGTTTATACAGGGGTGTAATCCCTAGGAACCAAACGTAAGCAATCGAAGCAAAAGGGGACGGACCTAGCTGAATTTGTCCAGTAAGAAACGCTTGTCTTTGTTTTTCTGTTGCAAAGCGTTTTGCTTTGGTGTGCCCTAATGAATACACCCTCAGGTTTGCTTGTAAATTAAGTACAATACACCACTTGTCATATCCACTAGGGGGATGTCTTTCACCACTTGGAATCCTCATTTGGCTGGTTCAAATCAAATCAAATTGTATTTGTCATATGCGCCGAATACAATAGGTGTAGACCTTACCGTGAAATGCTTATTTACAAGTCCTTAACCAACAATGCAGTTTTAAGAAAATAGACTTAAGAAAATATTTACTAAGTAAACTAAAATAAAAAAGTAACGCAGCATTATCATGGAAACAAAGACCAACTAGAGCCATGATCCCAGGTTATATATACTGCTCAAAAAAATAAAGGGAACACTTAAACAACACATCCTAGATCTGAATGAAAGAAATAATCTTATTAAATACTTTTTTCTTTACATAGTTGAATGTGCTGACAACAAAATCACACAAAAATAATCAATGGAAATCCAATTTATCAACCCATGGAGGTCTGGATTTGGAGTCACACTCAAAATTAAAGTGGAAAACAACACTACAGGCTGATCCAACTTTGATGTAATGTCCTTAAAACAAGTCAAAATGAGGCTCAATAGTGTGTGTGGCCTCCACGTGCCTGTATGACCTCCCTACAATGCCCGGGCATGCTCCTGATGAGGTGGCGGATGGTCTCCTGAGGGATCTCCTCCCAGACCTGGTCTAAAGCATCCGCCAACTCCTGGACAGTCTGTGGTGCAACGTGGCGTTGGTGGATGGAGCGAGACATGATGTCCCAGATGTGCTCAATTGGATTCAGGTCTGGGGAACGGGCGGGCCAGTCCATAGCATCAATGCCTTCCTCTTGCAGGAACTGCTGACACACTCCAGCCACATGAGGTCTAGCATTGTCTTGCATTAGGAGGAACCCAGGGCCAACCGCACCAACATATGGTCTCACAAGGGGTCTGAGGATCTCATCTCGGTACCTAATGGCAGTCAGGCTACCTCTGGCGAGCACATGGAGGGCTGTGTGGCCCCCCAAAGAAATGCCACCCCACACCATGACTGACCCACCGCCAAACCGGTCATGCTGGAGGATGTTGCAGGTAGCAGAACGTTCTCCACGGCATCTCCAGACTCTGTCACGTCTGTCACGTGCTCAGTGTGAACCTGCTTTCATCTGTGAAGAGCACAGGGCGCCAGTGGCGAATTTGCCAATCTTGGTGGTCTCTGGCAAATGCCAAATGTCCTGCACGGTGTTGGGCTGTAAGCACAACCCCCACCTGTGGACGTCGGGCCCTCATACCACCCTCATGGAGTCTGTTTCTGACCGTTTGAGCAGACACATGCACATTTGTGGCCTGCTGGAGGTCATTTTGCAGGGCTCTGGCAGTGCTCCTCCTGCTCCTCCTTGCACAAAGGCGGAGGTAGCGGTCCTGCTGCTGCGTTGTTGCCCTCCTACGACCTCCTCCACGTCTCCTGATGTACTGGCCTGTCTCCTGGTAGCGCCTCCATGCTCTGGACACTACGCTGACAGACACAGCAAACCTTCTTGCCACAGCTCGCATTGATGTGCCATCCTGGATGAGCTGCACTACCTGAGCCACTTGTGTGGGTTGTAGACTCCGTCTCATGCTACCACTTGAGTGAAAGCACCGCCAGCATTCAAAAGTGACCAAAACATCAGCCAGGAAGCATAGGAACTGAGAAGTGGTCTGTGGTCACCACCTGCCGAACCACTCCTTTATTGGGGGTGTCTTGCTAATTGCCTATAATTTCCACCTGTTGTCTATTTCATTTGCACAACAGCATGTGAAATGTATTGTCAATCAGTGTTGCTTCCTAAGTGGACAGTTTGATTTCACAGAAGTGTGATTGACTTGGAGTTACATTGTGTTGTTTAAGTGTTCCCTTTATTTTTTTGAGCAGTGTATATATATATATATATATATATATATATATATATATATATATATATATATATATATATACACACACACACTACCAGTCAAAAGTTTTAGAACACCTACTCATTCAAGGGTATTTCTTTATTTTTTTACTATTTTCTACATTGTAGAATAATAGTGAAGACATCAAAACTATGAAATAACACATATGGAATCATGTAGTAACCAAAAAAGTGTTAAACTATTTTATATTTTGGATTCTTCAAAGTAGCCATCATTTGCCTTGATGACAGATTTGCACATTTACGGCATTCTCTCAACCAGCTTCATGAGGTAGTCACCTGGAATGCATTTCAATTAACAGGTGTGCCTTCTTAAAAGTGAATTTGTGGAATTTCTTTCCTTTTTAATGCGTTTGAGCCAATCAGTTGTGTTGCGACCAGGTGGGGGGATACAGAAGATAGCCCTATTTGGTAAAAGACCAAGTCCATATTATGGCAAGAACAGCTCAAATAAGCAAAGAAAAACAACAGTCCATCATTACTTTAAGACATGAAGGTCAGTCAATCCGAAAAAATGTCAAGAACTTTGAAAGTTTCTTCAAGTGCAGTCGCAAAAAACATCAAGCGCTATGATGAAACTGGCTCTCATGAGGACCACCACAGGATTGGCAGACCCAGAGTTACCTCTGCTGCCGAGGATAAGTTCATTAGAGTTACCAGCCTCAGAAATTGCAGCACAAATAAATGCTTCACAGAGTTCAAGTAACAGACACATCTCAACATCAACTGTTGAAAGGAGACTGTGTGAATCAGGTCTTCATGGTCGAATTGCTGCAAAGAAACCTTGACTAAAGGACACCAATAATAAGAAGAGACTTGCTTGGACCAAGAAACATGAACAATGGACATTAGACTGGTGGAAATTTGTCCTTTGGTCTGGAGTCTAAATTGGAGATTTTTGGTTCCAACCGCCGTGTCTTTGTGAGACGGGGTGTGGGTGAACGGATGATCTCTGCATGTGTATTTCCCACCGTAAAGCATGGAGGAGGTGTTATGGTGTGGGGTTGTTTTGCTGGTAAAACTGTCTGTGATCCCACTTAACCAGCATGGCTACCACAGCATTTCGGCAGCGATACGCCATCCCATTTGGTTTGCGCTTAGTGGGACTATCATTTGTTTTTCAACAGGACAATGACCTAAAAGACACCTCCAGGCTGTGTAAGGGCTATTTGACCAAGAAGGAGAGTGATGGAATGCTGCATCAGATGTCCTGGCCTCCACAATCACCCAACCTTAACCCAACAGATGGTTTGGGATGAGTCGGACCGCAGAGTGAAGGAAAAGCAGCCAACAAGGAACTCCTTCAAGACTGTTAGAAAGGCATTCCAGGTGACTACCTCATGAAGCTCGTTGAGAGAATGCCAAGAGTGTGCAAAGCTGTTGTCAAGGCAAAACTGTATATACACTACCAGCAAAACACCAGTCTCAATGTCAACAGTGAAGAGGTGACTCCGGGATGCTGGCCTTCTAGGCAGAGTTCCTCTGTCCAGTGTCTGTGTTCTTTTGCCTATCTTAATATTTTATTTTTATTGGCCAGTCTGAGATATGGCTTTTTCTTTGCAACCCTGCCTAGAAGGCCAGCTTCCCGGAATCGCCTCTTCACTGTTGACGTTGAGACTGGAGTTTTGCGGGTACTATTTAATGAAGCTGCCAGTTGAGGACTTGTGAGGCATCTGTTTCTCAAACTAGACACTCTAATGTACTTGTCCTCTTGCTCAGTTGTGCACGTGAGCCTCCCATTCCTCTTTCTATTCTGGTTAGAGACAGTTTGCGCTGTTCTGTGAAGGGAGTAGTACACAGCGCTGTACAAGATCTTCAGTTTCTTGGCAATTTCTCACATGGAATAGCCTTCTTTTCTCAGAACAAGAATAGACTGACGAGTTTCAGAAGAAAGTTCTTTGTTTCTGGCCATTTTGAGCCTGTAATCGAACCCACAAGTGCTGATGTTCCAGATACTCAACTAGTCTAAAGAAGGCCAGTTTTATTGCTTCTTTAATCAGTACAACAGTTTTCAGCTGTGCTAACATAATTGCAAAAGGGTTTTCTAATGATCAATTAGACTTTTTAAAATTATAAACTTAGATTAGCTAACACAACGTGCCATTGGAACACAGGAGTGATGGTTGCTGATAATTGGCCTCTGTACGCTTATGTAGATATTCCCTTACAAATTAACTGTTTCCAGCTACAATAGTTATTTACAACATTAGCAATGTCTACACTGTATTTCTGATAAATTTTAGGTTATTTTAATAGCCCAAAAATATTTTCTTTCAAAAACAAGGACATTTCTAAGTGACCCCAAACTTTTGAACAGTAGTGTATGTAATTTCCAGCTGCAGACTAGTAATTATACGTCTGCTCTTATTCTGTAGTGATCGATAGTCTCAGAGTTGAACCATTTCCAGCTGTGTAGCTGTATCGTCTCCGTGGCCTATAGAGTTGTAGTTCTTAAAAATGTCAACATGTAGCGTCAGCTCCATATTTTCTGGCCTAATGGTCTATAGAATTGTAGCCATTCTAACGTGGGGACTCCGTCCCGGCGTTCTCTGACCTAATGTACATTTTGTAGGAAGTGGGTTTTATACTCTGTGGAAGAAGGGGCGGTTCTATGATGCCTAATGTGATGTCTGGGCTCACAGGGATGTGGTCACTGACTAGTTAAACTTTATATGAAAATACATACTCTGATTTAGAAGGTTAACATCACATTACATCTTTTCACAAATAGTTTCACGTTTAATCACATACAATTCACAATATTTAGATGTAAACCTGACAGCTAGGAAATGTACACTTTAAGAGATACAGTTATGTTGTGTTTCCTGTCCCTTATGAGATCACCAAATTACATTTACATTTACATTTAAGTCATTTAGCAGACGCTCTTATCCAGAGCGACTTACAAATTGGTGCATTCACCTTAAGATATCCAGTGGAACAACCACTTTACAATAGTGCATCTAAATCTTTCGGGGGGGGGGGGTAGAAGGATTACTTTATCCTATCCCAGGTATTCCTTAAAGAGGTGGGGTTTCAGGTGTCTCCGGAAGGTGGTGATTGACTCCGCTGTCCTGGCGTCGTGAGGGAGCTTGTTCCACCATTGGGGTGCCAGAGCAGCGAACAGTTTTGACTGGCTGAGCGGGAGCTGTGCTTCCTCAGAGGTAGGGAGGCGAGCAGGCCAGAGGTGGATGAACGCAGTGCCCTTGTTTGGGTGTAGGGCCTGATCAGAGCCTGAAGGTACGGAGGTGCCGTTCCCCTCACAGCTCCGTAGGAGCACACTCGACATGACTGTCCCTTAAGTGTCCACGGACCATTCCCACATTCTCAAAAATATAAATATTGTTTAATTATTCAAACTTTTGATGTCCATGTGGCTCTCTGTGTTCCACAGTTTACATTCTAATCTTGAACACTACAGAGCATAGGGGCAGCGTGCCAGCCAACTTCCCACTCTCCCCCTCTACGAGAGAGAGCACGTTGTAGAGCAGACCCACTGTAACCTGATCCTTCAGATTGTCACAGGAGATTTATGACAGTGGGGTATTGTTTGTAGATTGATGAGGGGAAAAAACAATTTAATCCATTTTACAATAAGGCTGTAACGTAACAAAATGTTGAAAAAGCCAAGGGGTCTGAATACTTTCCGAATGCACTGTAGGCACCTAGCCCCCCTACAGTGTGCAGGACCCCATTGGTTCGTACAACTTGTAACACTCATTTTCCTTTTGAAAGCTTGAATAAAAAGCCAATACAAAGAAACAAAATGTGATATCATGTCACATAAAAGTGAATTACTTACAGTCTTTAGGAAATGGTACAGAGATTGATGGGTAGGGGAGAGGGAAAGGAGGTGGATCCATGTTACCCGCTTCAATTCAAGCAGGCTTCAGTCACCCACTTGGCTTCAGTCATCCACAAGATTGAAGAGTGAGACAAATCCAACTATGGCCTCCTTGTCAGGCCTCTCACATTGGGAAGACAGGGATCCTGGGATGGACAGCTCCCATAGGTTCCTCACATACGGTGCTGGATCAAGGGTGACCTCATTGAAAAGGAGATCCAGGAGCCTGTCTACGTAGCCCGTAATGTATTTGAAAAGGGAAATGTTTATAAAATGGGTTCGTGACTATCATTAATGTGATGACTGCTATTTATCGAATAATTACTTACTACGTTTAAATTAATCATGTAACAATTAACTCATTAATTGTTGTTCACCATCTTACTATCTCCCGACTTAAACTCTAAAGATGATCTAAATAAACTCAGCAAAAAATAAACGTCCTCTCACTGGCAAATGTGTTTAATTTCAGCAAACTTAACATGTGTAAATATTTGTATGAACATAAGATTCAACAACTGAGACATAAACTGAACAAGTTTCACAGACATGTGACTAACAGAAATTGAGTAATGTGTCCCAGAACAAAGGGGGGGGGGGGGTCAAAATCAAAAGTAGCAGTCAGTATCTGGTGTGGCCACCAGCTGCATTAAATACTGCAGTGCATCTCCTCCTCATGGACTGCACCAGATTTGCCAGTTTCTGCTGTGAGATGTTAGCCCACTCTCCCACCAAGGCACCTGCAAGTTCCCAGACATTTCTGGGGGGAATGGCCCTAGCCCTCACCCTCCGATCCAACAGGTCCCAGACGTGCTCAATTGGATTGAGATCCGGGCTCTTTGCTGGCCATGGCAGAACACTGACGGACCCTCCACCTCCAAATCGATCCCGCTCCAGAGTACAGGCCTCGGTGTATCCGACCATCCCCCCTGGTGAGACAAAACCCTGACTCGTCAATGAAGAGCATCTTTTGCCAGTCCTGTCTGGTCCAGTGACGGTGGGTTTGTGCCCATAGGCGACGTTGTTGCCGGTGATGTCTGGTGAGGACCTGCCTTACAACAGGCCTACAAGCCCTCAGTCCAGCCTCTCTCAGCCTATTGCGGACAGTCTGAGCACTGATGGAGGAATTGTGCATTCCTGGTGTAACTCAGGCAGTTGTTGTTGCCATCCTGTACCTGTCCCGCAGGTGTGATGTTCGGATGTACCGATCCTGTGCAGGTCGTGCAGGTCTTGTTACACATGGTCTGCCACTGCGAGGACGATCAGCTGTCCATCCTGTCTCCCTGTAGCGCTGTCTTAGGCGTCTCACAGTATGGACATTGCAATTTATTGCCCTGGCCACATCTTCAGTCCTCATGCCTCCTTGCAGCATGCCTAAGGCACGTTCACACAGATGAGCAGGGACCCTGGGCATCTTTCTTTTGGTGTTTTTCAGAGTCCGTAGAAAGGCCTCTTTAGTGTCCTAAGTTTTCATAACTGTAACCTTAATTGCCTACCGTCTGTAAGCTGTTAGTGTCTTAACAACCAGGTGCATGTTCATTAATTGTTTATGGTTCATTGAACAAGCATGGGAGACAGTGTTTAAACCCTTTACAATGAAGATCTGTGAAGTTATTTGGATTTTTACGAATTATCTTTGAAAGACCGGGTCCTGAAAAAGGGGCTATTGTTTTTTTGCTGAGTTTATCTCTGTAGTAACTTGACAAGGAATGCCCACACGCATTTCAATATTACTTTCCTTTACTTTCAACCCAAACCTAAAGGTATATTGCCAGGTACAAACGGTACAAATATAACAGAACTATATAGCCCACTCAGCCGGTGGTAGAATCACATTGCCCAGAACTCACTCTTGGTGATGACATCATCAAAGGGGAAAGGTCACAGTTAATGCCAATAATAACCATGTAATTATTTATATAGTGTCCACACTATAACACTTCTCCCCCCTCAATTTAAATCCCCCCTGTAAGGAAAACATAAGGTTAACAAGTAAACCACATTAGTGTTTTCTTCTCTTTACTACACCACACTGTAGAACTTCTGCTGGTGTTACCGTAAATGTAACCAAAACAACAACAATAAAATGACAGTCCTTATTTCTTTTCAACTAGGTCTGCTGCTCCAAACAAACACTAACACCACGAGTCTCTCAGTCTCAACTACAGAGTTAGTCTTTCAGGAGGCTTGTGACTACGCTGTGATCTGCGCAGTACTCCTGGTGTGCTACGAGACACAGGTAAGGCATGTCCCAGTGGAGCTGGGTCTGAGGGCACAGGAGCGGGTTGGGTGTTTGTGAGAGAATGTCCATCACCCTCTGCTGGAACCACTGAATGCCCCTGTTCCTCAGATGCTGTTTCCTGTGGGATTTCAACTTGTATACTACCACCCACAGCTGTTCCGTCTGAAAACATGGTCTTGTCTTTGTCATAGCGCAGGCGGAGATGGTCCTGGTGTCTGCTCATGACTCGACCATCAGTCAGTTTGACCACAAAGGAGACGGGACCACTCTGACTCAGAATGATACCTGGCAACCAGCGTTGGCTGCTTGTGAAGTTGCGGATGTAGACAGTGTCATTGGGTTTTAACTGTCTCTCCCTCGCGTGGTGGTCATGCCTCTCTTTTTGTTTCTCCTGCTTCCGTTCCACTCGTGCTCTGATGTTCGGACGCAGTAGATCCAGGTGAGCTTTTGGCCTTCTGCCCATTAACATCACCGCTGGAGCCTGTCCTGTTGTTGTTTGTGGCGTGATGCGGTACTGGAACAAGAACCGAGAGACCTTAGTACACTGTTGACAGCTCCGGGAGGAACTTACCATAGTAGTTCACCATGCCCAGGAACGACCTGAGCTCTGACCCATTCTTGGGGTTTGGAGCATCCTTGATTGCCCTGACTTTGTCCTCCACAGGACACAGACCCTGCGCTGTGATCTTGTGACCTAGGTATGTCACACTCTGTGCTTGGAATGTGCACTTGCTACACTTCAGGCGCAGCCCTGCCTCAGAGAATCTCTTTAACACCTGGTCCAGATGGTGGAGGTGCTCCTCCTCCATCTCCCCTGTAACCAGGATGTCATCCAGGTACACTGCTACATGAGGGATCCCCTGCAGCAGATTGTCCATTGTCCTCTGGAAAATGGCTGGGCTGGACGCCACTCCGAAAACCAAGCGGTTGTACCTGAACAAGCCTTTGTGCGTGTTCACTGTGACATACTCTTTTGAGTCCTCGTCCAGGAGGAGCTGTTGGTAGGCGTGACTCATGTCAAGCTTTGAGAACGTCTTGCCTCCTGCCAGTGTCGCGAACAAGTCCTCCACCCGTGGCAGCGGGTAAGCGTCTAGCTTAGAGGCCCTGTTAATGGTGAGTTTGTAGTCCCCACATATACGCACCGTGCCGTCACTTTTCAGAACGGGAACGATAGGAGCTACCCAGCGGGAGAACTGAACGGGAGTAATGACGTTTGCTTCCTGCAGCCGCTCCAACTCATCTTCCACTTTCTTTTTCATGGCGTAAGGCACTGTCCTGGCTTGAAAAAGCGAGGCTCGGCCTGAGGATCCACGAACAGCTTAACTGCAGTGCCCTGCAGTGTGCCCAGTTCATCTTTGAAAATCTCTGGGTATTTTTGAATGACATCCTCAGTCACTTGGGTGTGTTTTATCTCACCCCAGCTCAGTTGTATTTTGTTTAGCCAGTCACGCCCTAGTAAACTAGGCCCATTCCCTTTCACCACCAGGAGCCGTGCTCTCGCTTCCTGGCTGTTGTATGCAATGTTCACTTCTAGAGCCCCAAGCAATGGTATGGTCTCCCCGGTGTACGTACGCAGTCTGATCCCTGCCGGTGTGAGGGCAGAAACCTGTCTTGAGCCCCATTTTTGTTTGTAGGTCTCCTCACTTATGACAGAGGCAGAGGCCCCCGTGTCAACCTCCATCCTCATCTGTGTCATGACTGTCCTGATCAGGTCAGGGTACAGGAGACCACCACCCTACAGATTATCTCCCAAACCCCCAACAGAGGAGGAGAGATCTAGGGGTCTGAAGATGTGGGGGTTTTATGACGCCTCATGCCCATAATACAGAGAAATTCCTTTGTCCTAACAATGGAGAACTGGCCTCAGAACATTAAACATGCAATAAAGGGACTTTGGAACAATGGTTTCCGTCAGCCACAATGGTGGTTATGACGAAAAGTGGAATATTAAAATGTATGTAACTTTTGTATTTGTTTTTAAAGGTTAAGAGATGACGTTATTATGAAAACATTGTACCTTTAAGAGTTTTCCCAGTATATGCCTGATGTTTATACATTGTACGCTGTTTGGAAAATATCCAAATCAAACAGAATGTTTTGATAAAGATGAAATGTGAAGTTAGTGTCTAAAATCGGATTTTTAGCCAAATCTAAGCCTTGCCCCCTTTACTTGGTCCGCCCAGAGAATTGCCCTAAAGGCTGTTACACCCACTTCTGACCCGAGGGTATAAGACAGGAGAGTGAAGAATTAACAGAGAAGACTATTGACCCCAAGCTGCAGCTAAGGTCTAACAAAGTCGACGAACCCCAAAACGAAACACAAGGTTGAAGACAAAGAAATATTTTTCTACACGAGCTACGGACGAGTAGCTGTGTCTAAGCGGGTGAATTCAAGCCGAACCACCCAGCCTCCACTCTCCATTGAATCGTGGTATCGACACCATTCGAGCCGAAGCTGTGAGCTCTGAGCTACAGAGCTGTCTGTCCTCAGAAGACCCCTTTCCGATCAAGGGTGAGGATCAGACCACTTAGCCAAGAAGGACACTGACATCGTGAGGACAACCAGAGAGCTGCGCCGGAGAACTGCGTCATTTAGAAGCCTAAACAACCCACGCGGAGCTTCCCACCTGAGAACTCCAACACGTAATTACATCATTATATTCTGACCCATAAGAGCGGCAGTTCGGGGCAAGGCTAGTTAAATAAGCATGGCTGACAAATGAACCCAAATGTATATTTCTCTCGTGTACTTCCTTTCTTTCTCTCTCTTTAAAATCCCCATTTTGGGTAACAAGCGCCATAGTGTGTTGGCCCGTTATACTAAGTCCTAATCAATAGCTAGACTGTGTTTTGTGTATGTGCATTTTTATCATCATTTTAGCTTGCTACTAAATAAATAATCAACTAAGATTGGTGTGGTAAATTCAGTGTTAAAGCCCGGGTCCGTGCAGATTCCCGGATTATACGACTTTCAGATTATGAGACTGTAGAGGAAATTGATTAATTTAGCGACTGTTGTAATCGATATTCTGATATCCTTTGAGTTAATTTGGGAAATAGAAACTCAATCAAAACAATGTTCCCATGGTGCCCCAGGTTAATGAGTTAATAATTGCTTGATTCATTGCTTAATTCATTTAATCACGTAATTATAAACCGTTAATCATTCGATGAGCAACAGTCGTCACATTAACTAATACAACGTCACGACATATGCTTTCCATCTACCTCCACTGTAGCATAGATAGGCTCTGCGCGCGGCTCCCTCACATTAAACATGTTGTAGGAACAATGCTCGTCCTCCTCCTCTGTGCTCTCTAGGTGGTGCGCTGCTGACTGAGGCTTTGGTGCTGTGAACTTGCCCAGCCCAGTCCGCCCACCCTCTGGCTTGCTCCTAGGACCCCTGCATTTTTTTGCTAAATGTCCCTTTTTGTTGCAATTGTGACAGACAGTCTCCATGAACTTACAGTTGTTACCATAATGTGTCCCTCCACATCTGAAACATTCCACTGCTTTTCCCCTTTTTCCTGCCACCTCTTTTGTCACCTGATGCACTGCACAACTTTCACTGTTGGCCTTTTGAATATTTTTCACATTACTAGCGGCCATCTCCATCCCTTGAGAAAGTTCCAATGCCCTCTTGAAAGTCAGTGTGGCTTACCCCAGCAACCGGCGCTGTATGCTGTCCTCATTAATGCCACAGACTAATCTGTCACGGAGCATGTCCTCTAACATAGCCCCAAACTCACAATGCTCAGAGAGTTCACGTAATTCAGCAACAAAGTTAGCAACAGACTGACCTGTTTTCCGAAAATGGCAGTTAAACTTGAACCTCTGGACAATCACTGAAGGCTTTGGATTGTGGTGAGTCTGAACGAGAGCAACTAGATCCCCAAAAGGAATTTCTCCCGGTCTCCGTGGTGTAGCCTAATTCCTCATTAGCTTGTAGGTTTTAGCCCCACACACACTCAAGAGAATAGAGCGCTGTTTAGCCTCATCTATGATTCCATTTGCCAAGAAAAAGTGTCCCAACCTTTCCACATATTCCGTCCAGTCTTCGTTCTCTTCCACAAACTCAGTGATAGTCCCAAATATTGCCATTATTACGTCAACTTGTCCTTGATCCTCGTTAGCGATTTGCACTTGCTGCTGATTGTCCCCGTCGGCGTTTCCGTCCAGTGGCACCTGCTCTCCGTCGCTCATTAAGCTAGCTAGCTAACTCGCCCTGTACAAGTTGATAAAGTTTTATCCTCGTCGCCAAAAAGGTGTAGTAACTTGACAAGGAATGCCCACACGCATTTCGATATTACTTTCCTTTACTTTCAACCCAAACCTAAAGGTATATTGCCAGGTACAAACGGTACAAATATAACAGAACTATATAGCCCACTCAGCCGGTGGTAGAATCACATTGCCCAGAACTCACTCTTGGTGATGACATCATCAAGGGGGAAAGGTCACAGTTAATGCCAATAATAACCATATAATTATTTATATAGTGTCCACACTATAACAATCTCTTACATCAATAACAGTCAACTATTAATTGTTTCTTCATACTGTTCTCATTCTGAACATCGTTGACTTCGTAAATCTGCTCGAACCCTAACCTAAGTGATGAATCAGTGATACACAAATTGGCTTAATTAATTATTTACTAACTAACTAAATAATCACACACACACACACACACACACACACACACACACACACACACACACACACACACACACACACACACACACACGGTATAGGTTAGTGATTACTAACATAATGCAATGAAAACAGGTCCCTAGTGTACTGACATGATATGATGGCTTGTTACACAATGGAAAGTGGGTGGGGAAAGATAAAGAACAGGAGAGACAAAGAGAGTGGACTTACTGTACCTACATTTGGAAACTACGCTTACCGTAAATATGAATATTTAGCACCCTAACAACCGCTCATTCGAATTAGAAATGCAACATATTTACGCATAGATGTCTTTCTCTGTCGTCTCTCTGTTGAAACCACTCCATCCGTCGTTGGGGAGTAGTTCGATGTAAGTCTCTGCTTGTCCACCAGAGGTCACAATGTCCTTCTTAGTTGTAAGCTTCTTTGTTCTTAGAATGGATCCCTCCAGGTGTACCCGGTGGGGAGATGGATCTATTCTTCCCTCCCGTCTTTGGTCAGTTGAACTTGACTACTTCACATACCCAGCTGCAGACTGTGAATGTTTGGTCTAGGCTTCACCTTCTTCACTCGTTGAGAGTTTCAGAGGGTCTTACCATTTTCTGGTCTTGTAGTTTTAACCATTTCAACGTGTGGACCACGTCCTCACGTTCTCTGGTCTGTATTTAAATTCTCAGCGAGTCATTTTAAGCAGTCTGGCCTTGGAGGGTGTTTCGTCCTGTTGACACAATGTCTGTGCTCACATGGGCATGGTTACTCTCTGGGCCCAGGTTTATATGAAAAGCCATTATCTAATTTAGTAGGCTAAAATCATATTTCTATATTTTCAAAAATAGTTTCATATTTAATCATATAATTTTTACAACATTTAGATGTAAATCTGATATATACAGCATGAAAGCTCTTAAAGTTTCCGTTATAATGTCTTTCTGATCATTTTAATGACAGCACAAAATAGACATTACTTTTTTTTTTTACATTTAACCTTTATTTAACTAGGCAAGTCAGTTATGAACAAATTCTTATTTACAATGACGGCTTACCAAAAGGCCTCCTTCGGGGATGGGGGCTGGGATTAAAAAATATATATATATATATCCTCACCAAGTAGAGAGAGTCATGACAATGGGTAGTGAATTTAATGTCCTTTTATGTCCTGTTCTGAGTTATGATGCTATTAATTTGTTTATGTAGTAATCTACTCATTGTATAATGAGTTTTCTGGTTCCAAAAAGTTAACCCAAAATAAGCTAGCAGTGTTACAAAAAGTATTTTTGAAACATTCAGTAAAAGTTTTATGGAATTTATTAAAATATCTCTAAATAACCTATATTTTTCATTGTCAGAGCGTTAATTAAAACATCCCACAAAGGCAGATCCTGAGAAAGTGAAGGCTGGCTTGGACATAACCCCCTCCATCTGACATGAAGGCACTGCACGCTTCGTCGTGTTCGTCACCTACCTGGCCAAGTTCCTGCCGCGGCTCTCGGAGTTCTGTGAGCCACTAATGAGGCTCACGGACAAGGATGCCATCTGGCATTGGCTCCCAAAACACAACACAGTGGTGAGGGAAATAAAGCAATACTACGATGTGTCAAAACCTGTCACGATTCAGAGTGACTCGAGCCAGTATGGACTGGGCTGTTGCCTCATGCATGACGGCCAGCCTGCGCATTCACCTCTAGGCCACTCACTCCAACAGAGCAGAACTATGCCCAGATACAGAATGAGTGCCTGAGCATTGAATTTGCATGCCAATGCTTCCACCACTACCTCTACGGGCGTGACAACATTACAGCAGAAACAAAATCACAAGCCCCTTATTGCTATATTCAGCAAGCCTGTCCTGAACGCCACGAAACACCTGCAGAGCATGCTACTGGCTCTACAAAGCTACAACCTCAACGTGGTGTATAAGCCAGGGCCAGAGATGTATGTGAGTGACACGCTCAGCAGGGATACTGCATTAGTCACACACGCATGCGCTCCATGCATGAACAACACACAGTGTACAGTTTACAAACAGAGCAAGGGGATGTTGAACACATAATCCAGGCTGACTACCTCAATGTTACTGACCAGCACCTTGTACAAATCAGACAGCACACAGACAGGGACAAGCACCTTCAGGCATTGAGATCTGTGATTCTGATTGGATGGCCCGACTTCAAGGAAGAAACTGCTCTAGCTGTCAGAGAATATTGGCCAGTCAAATAGGAGCTCAGTGTTCAAAATGGAGTGATATTCAAGGATCAGAGAGTCGTTATTCCCCGGTCCCTGCGCCCTGAGATGTCGGCGCGTGTGCACTCAAGTCACATTGGAGGTGAGGCTTGTTACAGACAAGCACGTGACACACTGTATTGGCCTGGAATGCAGAGTGAAATAAAATACTGTCAGTAAATGCACACAATCTGCAATGAATACATCATTGAGCAACAAAGAGAGACAATGATGTCCCACGAGCTACCTACTCGCTCCTGACAGATAATACATGTAGATCTTTTCCAGCACAGTGGCAAATACTTCCTTCTGTTAGTCGATCATTACTCAGACTTCTGGGAGATTGACATCCTCCCCGACCTCTCAGCAGAGACACCTATCAAACACGGCAAGGCTCAGTTGCTCACTATGGCCAGCCAGATAGGGTAATCTCAGATAATGGCACCAATTCTCCTGCAGAATGGGATTTTGAGCACCTCGCCTCATCCCCACGACACCCAAAAGAGGCAGAGTCGGCAGTCAAAATCCAAAACTCTGCGAGAGGGCAAGGATACCTGGAAAGTGGTCATCACAAAATATTGCATTAATGTTGCCTTGAATATGCAAAACCATATGGCGTATGTTTTTCAGTTGAACTGGTAGCATTTTGGTTTCTTTTTCAACGCTGTTATTTCTTGCATTATGTGGTATGATTTCTCATGACATTTTTTATGGAGAAATGTTCTGCGAAATGTTTTGAAGGGATCAGGAAGTGTTAATCATTTGAACAGCAGCCCGGCCCAGCGCCTCATGGCACGGCGCTGAAAAGCAGCTCTGCCAGTAGCCAACACTCTCCTGGACACCTGTGTGGTGACAGACGTGCTGGAGAAGCTTTGTCACAGAAGACAGGCGTCCAAGTTCATCTATGGACCACTGTACTGTCGTAACAGGGTTGACCTTCGGATTGCTGAGCCAGTACTTACTCAGAACACTAAGGACAATAGGGGTTGCATGACAACGGATGGACCCCAGCAAGTCATGTGGGGCCTGAGGCACAGTACGAAGAGCTAAGGGATCACAAGGCAGCCGCTCCCTCACCCATCAACACTCCCCTCAGACAGTCAGGTGACTGTTATGGACTGTTGACAGACAGAAAAAAATACATGTAAAAGAAGGGGAAAAAGAAGTGTTTATTTTATACCTGAAAAACTGTTCATGATGGATATTATTACTAGGTTTGTTTTGTTATTGAATTGACAGCTCCTGTCCTACTTTATAAAAGGGAAGATGTTATGGGTGTAAGACGGCATGTTGATGCAGCAGTGTTTTTACCGGTGTGCTTGACATACCCGGATGTATTGCAATGTGCTGAACAAGACTGGTTACTCGCATCAATGACTCTGTCTAGTCATTTACCTTCCAGACAGCATTGGAAGTATTGAAAAACCATCCAGTGGCTTTTTTCAAAACCCCCGGTATACGGTATATACTGTATAACGCCTAAGCCTATCGTGAACTCATCAGGGTGTCCAGTGTGGCAGTCCCCTGCACCAACCTCTCCTAACTGTATATGTGTGTGTCTTTCAGAGGGGTTGGGATAAAGCAGAAGTCCTTGGACCTTGTGTTCAACAAATAAAGGGATCTTAATCTTAATAGTATCTCTTTGCCATTCACCCATGTCGTCTTCCTGTCATTTCATGACCTTACTACTTATCTGTCACGACCCTAATCAACTTGTCTTTGCAGCCATTCCTGGGAAGCCCCTTTCTACTGTACTATTATTATGTTTTAGAATTTACTTGTAATTTACTCTGCAGCTTCTAATTTAAAGCATAGTACCATTGTGGTTTTCTTATTCACTTCCAATGATTAGCTATTATGTACAGTTTTCCAAGAGACATCTATGCTACGCTGCGACACTACACTGTATGTAACAGGTGACATCATTCACATGAGGTAGTGATGGATGCCCCATATTGTTGATATCTTCCATGCTGTTACACAGCTATTATGTACCGTTTTCCAAGAAACTCGTTCAACGTTTATGCCACACTGCTACACTATGTAACAATGAGGTGGTGGCGTGTATTCATGGGTGCCAAGAGAAGCCAGACTTCCCCAAAAAATTTAGCAAGAAAAATAAATGCAGATAATAATTGATCTTTCGTCTCTGTGTTTCATAATTTTCCTTCAATTCGCAAAAGGCTGAATGTCTCTCACAGGAGAAAACATCAGTGTGAGCGAAACAGCGCCCCTCTGTCTCTTTATGTGTAGGCTATCTATCTGATGCTGTCTGGTCCAAAACAATATGACATTGCTGCCACCCATAGCGTTGAAGGCAAGAGAAGCCAGCGAGCATCTGGCCTCTCTTGACAAAAAAAGTATAAAACATTTGCCAATCAGCTTGAGCTAAACTGAGGGCGCTCACTAGAGCGGCAGTTTTACGAAGGGTGACATTTTCCGAGGTAAACTGACCAAGACACACCTCCAACTAGGACCGGTCCTGGACATTCTGCCGACCTAGGCGACTCACCCAACCCCCATAGGTTTGCCCTTGGGCCAATTTGTTTCTCGGCTAAAAGTCGGAGGAACAGAACATAATTGCAGCCCAATTCATAGGCCTGTGCTACAATTAAACGCAAAAATTAACACATCTGGTAAGTAGGCTATACAATCAGTTCAATGTCAATAACATAGCCTAATATTTTCAATCTGATTACATTGATAAAATCACCAATGACCTGCATGTTCTGCCGCCATAGGCAATACAAAAATAATTACATCCTAGACATCCTTATGAATCTAATCATGGCACTTTGAAAAGTTACCTTCCCACCCAGATAGAGGCTGTACTGACGCAGAAAACTGTAAGCTTCAACTGCTGGCTACTCTTCCGTTGTATAACCCAACAACATAAGTGCTTCCTTAAAAGATGCCTGGGTTTAAACAAACATATTCTCTTTTCAGAAAGAGAAAAGCTCAATTAATAGGGACAAAATAGCAAAGTCATTTTTTATCTCCTTGAATACTATAGGCTGCAGTTTAGCTTCAGATTGTCATAGAGAGGAATCAATATATCCCCATATTGTAACGGCTGTCGGGAGAGAGAGAAGACCAAGGCGCAGCGGAGTTAGTGTTCATCATGATTTTAATTTTATAAAGAACACTACACAAAACAAAACGAGAAAACTGACAGCCAAACAGTCCTGTCAGGTGCAAAACACTCAACAGAAACAATTACCCACAAAACCCAAAGGAAAAACATGCTCCTTATGTGTGACTCCCAATCAGCAACAACGAACTTCAGCTGTGCCTGATTGGGAGCCACACACGGCCCAAAACAAAGAAATAGAAAAAACCTAGAAAACGAACATAGAACGCCCACCCAATGTAACACCCTGGCCTAACCCAAATAAAGAACAAAAAACCCCCTCTCTATGGCCAGGGCGTTACAGTACCCCCCCCCAAGGTGCGGACACCGGCCGCAAAACCTGACACTGAAGGGGAGGGTCCAGGTGGACCTTCTTACGGCGGCGGCTCAGGTGCGGGACGTGGCCTCTGCTCCACCCTCGGCGTCGCCCTCTTAGGTGGCGCACCTGGCCGCGCCGAAGGTCTGGTGGGCGGTGATAGCTGTGCCCGGCTGGCGGGCGGTGATAGCTGCGCCCAGCTGGCGGGCGACCCTGGTTGCGCCGCTGGCAGGCGGCGATGACTGCGCCCGGCTGGCGGGCGGCGATGGCTACGCCCGGCTGGCAGGCGACCCTGGTTGTGCCCGGCTGGCGGGCGTCCCTGGCGGCTCCGGCGGCACTGACCCAGGATTCACCAGGCTGAGGAGACATGTAAGAGGCCTGGCCCTGGGCGCAGGCACAGGACTCACCGGGGCTGGCGGGCGGCTATGACTGCTCCGGACACGCGGGCGGTTCTGGCGGCTCCGGACAGGCGGGCGGGCTCTGGCGGCTCCGGACAGGCGGGCGGCTCTGGCGGCTCCGGACAGGCGGGCGGCTCTGGCGGCTCCGGACTGGCGAGACCCACTGGAGGCCTAGTCCTAGGAGGCGGCACAGGACAGACCAGGATTGGGAGACCCACTGGAGGCCTGGTCCGAGGAGGAGGCACAGGCTTAACCAGGATGGGGAGACCCACTGGAGGCCTAGTCCTGGGAGGTGGCACAGGATGGACCAGGATGGGGAGACCCACTGGAGGCCTGGTCCGAGGAGGAGGCACAGGCTTAACCAGGATGGGGAGACCCACTGGAGGCCTAGTCCTAGGAGGCGGCACAGGACAGACCAGGATTGGGAGACCCACTGGAGGCCTGGTCCGAGGAGGAGGCACAGGCTTAACCAGGATGGGGAGACCCACTGGAGGCCTAGTCCTGGGAGGTGGCACAGGATGGACCAGGATGGGGAGACCCACTGGAGGCCTGGTCCGAGGAGGAGGCACAGGCTTAACCAGGATGGGGAGACCCACTGGAGGCCTGGTCCGTGAAGCAGGCACAGGACTGACCAGGATGGGGAGACCCACTGGAGGCCTGGTCCGTGGAAGCGGCACAGGAGAGACCAGGATGGGGAGACCCACTGGAGGCCTGGTCCGTAGGAGCACATAAACATTAAACAAATACAATCATTTAATTGGCAGATTAATTTTTATTCATGTTTCACAATTGGATAATCCCATATAAACACACACATCTCCATAGCTACCAAGGATAGTGAGAGTGGGGTGGGGGCGGGAGCTGCAGCAATGCTATGAGCAGGTGGCTGGGGTGCCGCCGACGAGTAGCCAGCTGTTGAAGCTTAAATTGTTCTGTGTCGGTGGAGCCTCATTATTCATCTTTCTTTTGAGACTTTTTCAGAGGACATTCTCTTAATTGCAAGCAGTTTTTCCCCCAAACAATGCACAAACAAATATAAAACTAATTGAATAGAGACATTGGTGACTTTGGTCTGTGTAATCAGATCGAACATATTAGGATATGTTATTGACATTGTGTTGTTGACATTGACTGCTATTGATATTGAACTGATCATATAGCCTACGCTGTGTGATTTTGTTTGTTAAATTTCCCTATGAAGTGGGCCGCTATTATGTTCTGTTCTGGCGACAATTAGCTACTCGCAGTTCAGTTGCAGTTGCCTAATCGTGCCTAATCGGCGGGCCAGCCGTGGGGCCTAAATCATAAAATGACAAGACTATGGTGATTGTCAGAAACCTGTAGGCTACTATTCAAAGAAATTGGATGATGTGGCGTTGGGATGGGGTCCCTGTCTCAGAGCTATGCAGGCTACTTACGTCGCTGTGTTGATGGTGGCATCACTTGTTCTCGACCAACAGCTTACCATCAAGTGTCCACATGCTGTTCATACTCTTTTGACAATGAATCGAGCTGCACAGGTTACCGCTGCTCCATGGAACAAATGGTTGACTGTGTTGGAGGCTCCTAACATCATCATACGTGGCACACCATGTAATCCAGCTACTCTGATGCTTCCTCCAGATACCACATTACATGAACATGACTGTTGTGAGCTGGTTTTGGATCAGCTCTCTGATGGGTTTATTAAGAGTCATCTTTTGGGAAACCCTGAGTTTATCTTATCCTCTCTAGGGCAGGTGGCACCAAATCGTCCCACCTACGTAACAGCCAGTTGAATCCTGTGGCGCGATATTCAAATACCTTAGAAATGCTATTACTTCAATTTCTCAAACATATGACTATTTTACAGCATTTTAAAGACAAGTCTCTCGTTAATCTAACCACACTGTCCTTATTTCAAAAAGGCTTTACAACGAAAGCAAAACATTAGATTATGTCAGCAGAGTACCCAGCCAGAAATAATCAGACACCCATTTTTCAAGCTAGCATATAATGTCACAAAAACCCAGAAGACAGCTAAATGCAGCACTAACCTTTGATGATCTTCATCAGATGACACACCTAGGACATTATGTTATACAATACATGCATGTTTTGTTCAATCAAGTTCATATTTATATCAAAAACCAGCTTTTTACATTAGCATGTGACGTTCAGAACTAGCATACCCCCCGCAAACTTCCGGCGAATTTACTAACAATTTACTAAATTACTCACGATAAACGTTCACAAAAAGCAAAACAATTATTTTAAGAATTATAGATACAGAACTCCTCTATGCACTTGATATGTCCGATTTTAAAATAGCTTTTTGCAACATTTTGCAATATTCTAAGTAGATAGCCCGGCATCACAGGGCTAGCTATTTAGACACCCAGCAAGTTTAGCCCTCACCAAAGTCAGATTTACTATAAGAAAAATGTTATTACCTTTGCTGTTCTTCGTCAGAATGCACTCCCAGGACTTCTACTTCAATAACAAATGTTGGTTTGGTCCCAAATAATCCATAGTTATGTTCCAACAGCGGCGTTTTGTTCGTGCGTTCAAGACACTATCCGAATGGTAAATAAGGGTCATGCGCATGGCACATTTCGTGACAAAAGATTTCTAAATATTTCATTACCGTACTTCGAAGCATGTTAACCGCTGTTTAAAATCAATTTTTATGCCATTTTTCTCGTAAAAAAGCGATAATATTCCGACCGGGAATCTGCAATTAGGTAAACAGACGAAAGAAAATAAAGCATGGTGTCGACTCGGGCACGCGCCTAAGCCCTTTGTCCTCTGATCGGCCACTTGGCAAAGGCGATAATGTGTTTCAGCCAGAGGCTGCCTCGATATCGTTCAGCTTTTTCCCGGGCTCTGAGAGCCTATGGGAGCCGTAGGAAGTGTCACGTTACAGCTAAGATCCTGAGTCTTCAATAAACAGAGGCAAGAACAACAACACCTTGTCAGACAGGCCACTTCCTGCATGAAATCTTCTCAGGTTTTTGCCTGCCATATGAGTTCTGTTATACTCACAGACACCATTCAAACAGTTTTAGAAACTTTAGGGTGTTTTCTATCCAAAGCCAATAATTATATGCATATTCTAGTTACTGGGCAGGAGTAGTAACCAGATTAAATCGGGTACGTTTTTTATCTGGCCGTGTAAATACTGCCCCCTAGTCCTAACAGGTTAAACACAGACGGTTCAAGCATTGTGAAGGCAGTAGTGACAGGCACGTTACCTGCAGGAACATCAGCACAGGTGGCGGAATTGATGGCTTTGATAGAAGCATGCAAACAGGCTGAAGGAAAAACAGCTAATATCTACATAGACTCAAAGTATGCTTTTGGTGTTACCCATGATTTTGGAAGAATATGGAAAAACAGAGGATTCATGACATCACTGGGAGCTCCTGTGAAGAATGGACCAGAGGCGATGGCTCTACTGATTGCGCTCCAGTTACCTGGACAAGTTGCGATTTTGAAAATGAAAACACATGGAAAAATCATAGACAGACAAGTAAAAGAGGCGTGGGGAATAACTCCCGACGTAATGCCAGAACAGCGGGCGATGGTAATAAAAAACATGTAACAGACACATTAGGGCCAAAGTCCAGGGAAAATCACAATGGATACATGGCACTCATTGCAAGGTTGTCCATTTTGACGACAAAGCGGAGCCTGGAGAATAAAGAACTGATTGATTAGCAATCGGGGGTCAATCTCGGGTGAAGAAGCATAGTAAGATGATCAGAATCTGATAAGCTTCTATGTTGTACACTGCAGTCATCATATTAGGGGTATCTAGGTGAAATGTCCAACTTTTCCCTGAAAATTGGGTGATGCTTACTTTGGGAAATCTATGTGAAATATCAATTTCTCTTGAAAGCAGGACATGTTACTTTCACTTTTTGGTTTCCTTCCTTACAGGTTATGAGAATCTATCATTTGAGGCTGCATCAATATCCCTTGACGCGAGGACTGTACCTGAAATGATACAAGATCCCCGGTGAAGTGTTCATTAGAGAAGTCCTTATCAACCAGTGGAACGGAAGAATTCCTCACTACCGGCAGACTGTCAGAATATCATGTCTAATAGTTATCTATGTGGTACTGATACCAGTGTGGAAGAGCTGGTCACGTTTAAAGGACTTGGTGAATGATTACCTTGCCAATAGGATGATAGATTATTATTGTCTTGCAGCCAATTTTTCTTTTGGGTGTTTCCTTCTAATACAGGATGTGGTAGGAATTACATCTGTTAATACTTATTTTCTATGACTTTGTTTGAAATCTATTTCTTATTGCAACAGCAAGTATAATATGCACTTTGTGTTTTATAGAAAGGCAAGGTGTTTAATGTGAATGATTTTATGCTTACTGCTGTTTTTTATACTGTCTTTTTTCATGTTTTCTATTGTTTCTTTTTAAAATGGTCTAGGGGGAGTGTAAGAATATTTTAAGGTAATACACAACGCAGAGGACTAAAAGTACTAATGGTCAAGAGGGAATTAACAATCAATGGAAATAAACCCAATGGGTTAGAGTCATGGGAGGAATTTGTCTAGGAATTAAGCCTGAAACAGGATACTTGTTATTTGTCCATTGGCCCAGTTTTATTGCAAGGAATTCTAATTGGTCAACCATAGGCTAGGGTTGGGTTATAAAACTACATCCTGTCTCTTTGTTCTGTGGAGAGAATCATTGAGGACAGGGGAGAATGAACATCTACCTCTCAGCATAACATCTATGATTTGTCCTCTTTGAATAAACCAATTTTTTCTCCCCCTGATTTGGGGTCTATGTTATTGAAGAGTAACATTAACTGCTAACACTGGCTATCCATCAATAATAAAAATAATAACAATTGTGCTGTCTGGTTTGCTGTAATATAAGGAATATTTTAATATTTTAGCAATTGCATTTACATTTGATACTTAAGTATATTTAAAACAAATACTTTTAGACTTTTACTCAAGTAGTATTCTACTGGGTGACTTTCACTTTTACTTTTTCTATTAAGGTATCTTTACTTTTACTCAAGACTGAAAATTGAATACTTTTTCCACCACTGCAGAGCGGCACCAGAATTAAAAACGCGTCTTAACTTTTTGTAGTTAATAAATCCAATGTGAAACGTGATAACTATAGTATCCCTAGCTAACATTGAAAAAGTGAATCCATTCTTCTCTAATTAAAAATGTCTCTCTCCCTATCTTCTGAATGTCAACAATCCTACTGTAGCCTTTGCCTTGGAGAGGGAGGGGCAGGCAGTCTACACATGCACAGTGCACACACACTGGCAAAGATTTTCAGCTGATAGGCAGACACTGGAAGACGTTTTTGAGTGACAAAGTAAGGGCCTTTAATAGGTGCTTTTTATTGGGGGGGGGGGACTTGAAAAAAATGCCTGGCATGTAAAATAACCAGAACAGTATAGATCACGTTCGATCCCGGTTATTTTTCTGTTCCTCAAAACATTATTTTCCCGTTTAGGTTTTGGTCCCTGAACTGGTTCCAACCCCGGATGAAAATGCCCTCATAAAAGGTGACATTCTGTACAGTTGCCTCATATGAAACATTTGATTTGTCATCCAAAATGCCAGAGTATAGAGCCAAATTGAACATTTAGCTTCAGTGTCCAAATAATACATTTACCGTTTACCAAACACCCACCCTTAGAGGAAAACTAGTGTGTGAAATGAGCTCCTAAAGAGAAGCTGCAGAATGATCAGAAGAGAGAGAGACACAGTGGAATCTGAATGCCTTAGGCAACCTCCCACACAACGTCTAACTTCAAGTTTTATTAGCCATATGTACGGGATACGCATGGTATACATCATCCAACTAAAGTCTTACTTGCAGGTTTCTTCTTGACAATACAACAACAATAAAAACAATACAAGAAAAGAACATGAACATAAAGTAAATGGCAGTGGAATAGAATATATAAGTATAATATAGTCCAATATTTAATTGTGTAATATGTGTATTGGGGAAGGGGGGTATGGAATATGTCTGAATCAGATTTTCCATGCCCTTCTACATCTGAATCGAAACCTCCAAGCCCTTCTAAGCTCCCTAAAAAGTGCACTACGAAGGGCCCTCCATGTTGACGGTGGTCATGAAGCCCCCCTGGAACAGTCTCTCGGGGTTGGGCGGCTGGTTGTCACAGTGCAGCTTCCTGCTGAGGAAGTGCATCCTGAAGCTCTGGGGGCCGGTGGGATGGGCTGGGCTGGAGTGACTGGGGCCCTCACTGGGGTCCAACCCTGGAATAGAGACACACACACACACACACGCAGCAGCAGCTTTACTTGTTCATAGTGAGACAGAAACTTGTCTTCTTGCTGTCTTATTTTTTTATTCCCAACCCCCCGGACACCACATATACACCCCTAGATTAGACTAGGGGTGAAGAAACTTGTTCAAGGGCACAACGGTAGTAGACGCCACCAGTTTCTCCTCATCTGCCCAGAAGATTCAATCCGCCAGCCCTTCAGTTACTGGCCCGTTTCTCTAAGCTCAAGGTTCATTATTATAATGACATGTCGCTAGCTAGCCCATCATCATGGTATGTCACTGGCTAGTCTATGATAATTTCATGTCGCTAGCTAGTCTATGATAACAAAATGTCGCCATCTCTGGCCAGATATGTTACCTGGTGCTCGTAGCGGCAGGCTATTGTCAAGGCGACTGTGCTTTGTGGCGATGAAGAGGTAGCAGAGAACAAATACGGTGATGAGGAAGGCCAGTAGGACCACCGCTGCTATGGACAGACCTATCAGAGCCCCAACACTGGGGAGGAAGGGAAGGGGGGAGAGGGGGGGGGGATAGAGAGAGGGATTATGAGACGGGAAATCAAAGGGAGAGAAAAAAATCACTTTCTCTATACCTGACAATGGTACTGTTGGATTTCTATGAGATATTTGCCACACAGCCACCTAACTCCACATTCACGACCCATATAATGAACAGACACCCTATGGGCCCTATGGGCTCTGGTTACAAGAAGTGCACTAACTAGGCAATAGGGTGTCATTTCGGATGTAGGCTTATTCATATGTGAGCAGCAGCCTTCCTGTAAGGACCTATCCCATTATCCCAATGGAAGACTCATCTCAGGAATAACAAACAGCCAGGGGCCACAATCATAGCAACACAGGTTGTGCCCCAAATGGCACCCTCTCTCTTTTATAGTGCAGTACTTTTGACCAGGGCTACTTCAATAGAAGAAACTTGAGTTTCTATGGAGGTATGAATCAGACCAAAATAAAATGAAATAGAATGTTTAGATTGCTTATCAGAAATTGATAAGGTCATTCTCTCATTAGATGATTCATATTATGATGAAATCTCAAAGCTCATTATTGGGGGGAAATCAGTTTCCCATGATTTCAACTTTTTCTATTGATATTTACACATTTGGTTTTAATTGAGGTATTTATCACCTTCCATAAGAGTGGGATACAATAAGTAGCCTATGTATAAAGACCACCAAAAACTACTGCAAATCCAAATTTAAATATACTATGCATCTGTTATCAGTAGTCTAAAACTAACCTTTGTTCTAGTATAGTAGCCTTTTCCTGCAGTCAATGAACATGGGTGGATCATTATTCATATTTTCATAATTTCACAATAAAGCTTATTTAAAAAGAATTAAACAAAATCTATGTCAAACAGTTTTGTTATATTTCATGTAAATAAAGTGTAATATTGGGATGCAAACTCAAAATGGAATACATTTCCACTCTATAATTTTTAAGTCCATAAACATGTGTGTGAGGTAGATTTGGTTAAGGCTAAGAATCACTCTGTGTGTCCCTGGCTTAGCCCACTGCAGAAAAATTATATTATTATGTGTGCGCAAGCTTTCTCATTTTGTAGTTTCTTGAGATTGCCCCAAAATATGCGCAAAAGACAACGGAATTCTTAATATCATAGTTTACACTCATGTTGTAGTTTCTTGAGAATCCATCAAGATTGTAAAGATCCCTTACATACCTGAGCCACCACATGTATCCATACTCGTAAGGGAAAAAGCTGTTGGGATCATCACAGCAATACTTGATATCGTTAAATCCGCAGCAGAACGCCGCGCGCGCATCGCCCCCCGCTTTAGGACAAGAAGAACCATTCACAAACACATTATCTGCGCTGTAGTAGCTCGTGCACTCTGCACTCATGCTGGTACAAAATACACTCTCCGTGAGAAAAGACCGTGAGATAATTTCCTTAGATGTTAACGCAAGGGTTTCATTCCAATGCCGTCCACATAAGTGTCCCTTGCTCAGCTGAAAAGTGTAATGCATTTAGTTCGAGCATACCAGTGAAATGGGATAAAACTTCACATTTCCTCCTGCCATATAGAATTCTAGAGTCGCCCCACCCAACACCACCTCCATCTTTCTCTCTCCATCACTTAAGAAAAAAATTAACAGAATACACAAACCATATTTCTGAGTGACTTCTATCTAATCCAGATCTTCCTTTGTTGTTACAAACGTGTAGGAAACATTTTTGATTATTTAAGTTTCTTAATTGACTGATTTAATTCATTCGAAACTGAATAGAACGTAAGTGACTTGTATGAAACGTGACTGATGTTCAATCAACGGGAATACAGTAATTGAAAAAATCTACCTTGGAAAAAACGCCGCTCTCCATTTCATTTGTAGATAAATTATTGCCTTGAACATTTCTAAGAAGCACTAAATGCTCACTACAACAAATACCCGACTTTTATTGTCTTGTGCAACGTGCGTGCAGCAAAGTAACATAGGCTATATAACCTTTCCCAAACAAAGAGTCAAAACCAATATTCGTCATTTGAATATTTTGTTTGTTTGCTATTCAAACAACTAAACTATTACAATAGGCTGTTGATGAAGTCGAAAAATAATTTTATCTCCCAGTATAGTCAAATAATTGTATTGAGCAGTGTTCAGTCAGTGTATGCTTGTGGAAGACAACATTTTCAAACAAACCAAGAACCCTTTCTTTCGAAGATGAGATTGGATAGCTTGCTATGTGTGCGAGTTTCGATTTCTTGACCACATTTAATTTCACGGACTGCATATTTTTTTCTAACACATTGAACAACGATTTTCCACTGGTTTGCTAGTTCCTCATTTAAAATAAACACTTGAACACAACGCTGAATTAATAGTCCTATTGTGTTCAAAACTCTAAAAGTAGGAGAACAAACATAGCTTTACAGATTTCCACCGGAGCGGTCCGCTGTGGTACTGTCCATGGTGCTGACGTGTTGAAAATAGAAATGGAACTACACACAGTGCCTGCTGCTCACTTTGGTCTGGATATAATTGAGAAACAAACAAGAACATAGAATAAAGTAATATAGGTTGTTTACAATGCCTTTCTCAAGACCTGTCTCCTTTGTGGAGCTGTCTGTCTGCTGAAGTGTTGATAAAACAGAAAAGCGCTCACAGGCGCATTCTTATAGTCTACACGTTACACACCTCTTAGCGCAACACAACACCTTGGCTATTGTCAGTTCGTTCCGGCCAATATAGCTTTTAGCTACATGTATCAGCCAAGAGTCTGTCTCTCAACCAAAGACTGGACGACCATTACTGATGTGAAGATACTAGAAGGCCTTCACGTTTGATGTAAAGATCCAATACCGAGTTAAACCATCATATTTTTTCCTGGCTGCTGCTCTGTGGTTGAGATTATCACTCTGCTTGATAAATTGATTTTATTTGTCAGTAAAAAAAACTAAAACACAGTAAATAACACAAAGTCAGAGGCTTACTTCCATTGGTGTCCCTAGCTTCATGGACTCTGGTGATGATCAGGCCAACTGGTACTGTAGACCTCAGAGCTACTGTATGTAAATATACACTGAGTAGACCAAACTTTAGGAACACCATCCTAACATTGAGTTCACCTGGTCAGTTTATGTCATGGAAAGAGCAGGTGTCCTTATTAATGTTTTGCTTACTGAGTGTATGCCTCTGGTAGCTAGACCTCAGAACGCAATCAGATGAAAGTCTCACAGGTCAAAATATTGGCCTCAATCTCTTGAGTAAAGTCTGACGACTAATCTTAAAGTAATATGTACTGTCAGGGGAGGACTGGGACCACAAACCGGACCATTTTTGTCCTCAAGGGCCCCATTATTAGCCAGATAATTGTCATTTTGCACAAAACCCCCAAGTTAGACAGGCCCACTAGGTTAAAAATGGCATTTTCCTGATGGCCAGTCAGCCCCTGTAGACTGCTGTGGGCTACAGCCTCTTTCTCATCAGAATTTCCTTTCTATTTATGTGTAGATTTATGGTTTTGTATAGCATTTGTTGACCTGCAGACTGAAGAGTCAAGGCCATTTTCAAGCAATCATTATCCATGGTTCTTTATTCGTGTATTGGTGATAGTTATTTACTCTGAGTAGTCTGTAACACATCATATATGTCATGTACACTGTAGCTGTTTGAGACTTTCTTTCATGACTAATCCATTCTATTAGTTTAATTGAGTAAATGCATTCCTTGTTTTACAATGTAATTCTTTGATTGAATATACACTTATAATTGAGTAGGTCTATTGGTAGTTGTTACATACACTATACACATAGCATATGCTTTGGTCCCACCTTGACCTCCCTGATCTGCTTGCCTTGATAAATTAATTCCAGAACATTAGTCGCCAGGATTTCCTGTTTGTATCTAGTCTCTTAATAATTGCATAACAGTGTAAGTTAGACGCATGTTCATTATAGTCATACCTAGTGCTGACGCAAGGCTCGCTACCTTGACTAGATCCTCTAGAGACACTCAGGGCCTGTTGCATTTATTCACATAATATTGGAGATATTGATCAATGTTGTTTATTATTATATTCAACATCATTTCTACATAATGGTTGGATCATTTCCATCCAACTACAAGAACAGCCCTTAGCCGTGGAATACAAACAGTGTAGCTATTCCCTCCGCAAGTCAATCAAACAAGCAAAGCGTCAGTATAGAGACAAAGTAGAGTCGCAATTCAACGGCTCAGACACGAGACGTATATGGCAGGGTCTACAGACAATCATGGACTACAAAAGGAAAACCAGCCACGTAGCGGACACCGACGTCTTGCTTCCGAACAAGCTAAACACCTTCTTTACACGCTTTGAGGATAACACAGTGCCACCGGCGCGGCCCGCAACCAAGGACTGTAGGCTCTACTTCTCAGTGGCCGATGTGAGTAAGACATTTAAGCGTGTTAACCCTCGCAAGGCTGCTGGCCCAGACGGCATCCCTAGCCGTGTCCTCAGAGCATTGCGCAGACCAGCTGGCTGGTGTGTTTACGAACATATTCAATCTCTCCCTTTCCCAGTCTGCATGCTTCAAGATGGCCACCATTGTTCCTGTACCTAAGAAAGCCAAGGTAACTTAACTAAATGACTATCGCCCAGTAGCACTCACTTCTATCATCATGAAGTGCTTTGAGAGACTTGTCAAGTATCATATCACCTCAATCTTACCTGTCATCCTAGACTCTTCAATTTGCTTACCGCCCCAATAGATCCACAGACGATGCAATTACCATCACACTGCACACTGCCCTATCCCAATCTGGACAAGAGGAATACCTACGTAAGAATGCTGTTCATTGACTATAGCTCAGCATTCAACACCATAGTCCCCTCCAAGCTCATCATTAAGCTCGAGGCCCTGGATCTGAACCCCACCCTGTGCAACTGGGTCCTGGACTTCCTGACAGGCCACACCCAGGTGGTGAAGATATGAAACAACACCTCCACTTTGCTGACCCTCAACACTGGGGCCCCACAAGGGTGTGTGCCTAGCCCCCTCCTGTACTCCCTATTCACCCATGACTGTGTGGCCAAGCACGCCTGCAACTCAATCATCAAGTTTGCAGACGACACAACCGTAGTAGGCTTGATTACCAACAATGACGAGACAGCTTACAGGGAGCAGGTGAGGGTTCTGTGAGTGTGGTGCCAGGAAAATAACATTTCACTCAACGTCAACAAAACAAAGGAGAATCTCGTGGACTTCAGGAAACAGCGGAGGGAGCACCCCACTATCCAAAACGACTGGATCGCAGTGGAGAAGGTGGAAAGCCTCAAGTTCCTCAGCGTACACATCACTGACAAACTGAAATGGTCTACCCACACAAAAAGTGTGGTGAAGAAGGTGCAACAACGCCTCTTCAACCTCAGGAGGCTGAAGAAATTTGGCTTGGCACCTAAAACCCTCACAAACTTTTACAGAAGCACAATTGAGAGCATTGTTAGACATTACTTGTTAGATATTACTGCACTGTCAGAGCTAGAAACATAAGCATTTCACTTCACCTGCAATTACATCTTCTAAACACGTGTATGTGACCAATAAAATTTGATTTGATTTGATAAGGTGCAGTGAATCAGAGCAGGTGGTCAGTCCAGTTCAAGTGTTCAGCAATCTGATGGCTTGTAGGTAGAAATTCTCTGAGCCTGTTGATATCAGACCTCATGCTCCGATACCGTCTGCCCGATGGTAAGTGAGAGAACAGCACGTGGCTGGGGTGTGTGGCGTCCTTGATGATGCTGCATGCCTTTTTAGGCACCGTTTTGATTAGATGTCCTGGATGGGTGGAAGCACGGTCCCAATGATGTACTGGGCCATCTTCACCACCCGCTGGAGGGCATTGCGGTCATGGATGGATAAATTCCCGTACCAGGCCGTGATGCCTCCGGTCAGGATGTTCTCGATGGTGCAGCGGTAGTATTTGGAGAGGACCCAGAGTGGCATGCCAAATTTCTTTTTTTACCACTTTTTCTCCAGAATTTCGTGGTATCCAATTGGTAGTTACAGTCTTGTCTCATCGCTGCAACTCACGTACGGACTCGGGAGAGGTGAAGGTCAAGAGCCGTGCGTCCTCCGAAAGACAACCCAACCAAGCCACACTGCTTCTTGACACAATGCCCACTTAACCCGGAAGCCAACGTGTCAGAAGAAACACTGTACACTTGGTGACTGTGTCAGCGTGCACTGTGCCCGGCCTGCCACAGAAGTTGCTAGTGCGCGATGGGACAAGGAAATCCCTGCTGGCCAAACCCTCCCCTAACCAGGACGACGCTGGGCCAATTGTACGCCACCCCATGGGTCTCCCGGTCGCTGCTGGCTGCAACAGAGTCTGGACTCAAACCAGAATCTCTAGTGGCACAGCTAGCACCGCAATGCAGTGCCTTAGACCACTGCGCCACTCGGGAGGCAGCACTGTTGCGCCCTTTGACAAGTCCTCAGTGATGTGGATGCAGAGGAACTTAAAACTTGTGACTATCTCTACTACAGTCCCATTGATGTGGATCGGGGCTTGTCCCTCCTCTGCTTCCTGAAGTCAACAATCAACTCCTTTGTTTTGCTGATGTTGAGGGAGAGGTTTTTGTCATGACACAACAATACCAGTTCACTTACCTTCTCCCTATAGGCTGACTCATCGATGTTGTTTATCAGGCCTTCAACCGTGGTGTCGTCAGCAAACATGAATATAGAGTTGGTGTCGTGCAAAGCCACGCAGTCGTGGATCAACAAGGAGTTAAGCAGATGACACATCACTGGGGGGCCCCTGTGTTGCTACTTGTAGGCGGGGTGTAGGAACAGAGAGACGTGATCTGATTAGCCAAAGTGTGGGCGGGGGATGACTTTGTATGCATCGCAGAAGTTTGTGTATACATGGTCAAACATGGGGGATCCTCTTGTAAGGAAGAATACATGTTGGTGATATTTTGGGAAAATGTTTTAGACAGTCTTGAAGCGCCCGTCCCGCATGCGGGATCAACATCCAGCGTAAAAAATTTTTTTTCTCAAATATAGGACTATTTTATATCGTTTTATAGATACACCTCTCCTGAATCGAACCACGTTGTCCAATTTCAAAAAGGCTTTACAGCAAAAGCAAAACATTAGATTCTGTTAGAGGAGTATATCGTCAAAGTAGCCACAAAGCCATTTTACGACCAACCACATGCATCACAAATAACCAGAAAACAGCTAAATGCAGCACTAACCTTTGACAATCTTCATCAGATGACACTCCTAGGACATCATGTTACACAATACATGCATTCTTTTGTTCGAGAAAGTTCATATTTATATATAAAAACAGCATTTTACATCGGCACGTGACGTTGAGAAACTATTTTCCCTCAAATGCATCCGGTGAATCAGCGCTACAATTTACTAAATTACTTTTCGAAAACATTTTTAAAATGTAATATTGTCATTCAAAGAATTATAGATTAACATCTCATGAAAGCACCCGCATTGCCAGATTTAAAAATAACTTTACTGGGAAATCACACTTTGCAATAAAAGGGGATGCTATACTCAGAAAAATAGGCTAGCGATACAGGTCAGCGCCATCTTGGAACAATCGAATATCAAATCTACTCTTGTATACTATTGTAAATATTCCCTTACCTTTGATTATCTTCATCAGAAGGCACTTCCAGGAATCCCAGGTCCACAACAAATGTAGTTTAGTTCGAAAAAGTTAATAATTTATGTCCCAATAGCTTCTTCTTGTTAGCGCGTTCCGAAGGCTACTAAAAATGTACCGTCGTGCGCGGGACTTCTCCTCACGAAAGTGCAATTTTTTAAAATGTAAGTTCGTTCAAACATGTCAAACATTGTATAACATAAATCTTTAGGGCCTTTTTCAACCAGAGCTTCAATAATATTCCATGGGGACGGTTGCATTGTCTTTCTAAACGTTTCGAAAGGGGAGGGTTGCCAGGGGCGCCCGCGTCATAATGGTAATGGCCCTCCCCCTATGACCACGTTCCACAGACTCTCATTCGGTCAGTTCATACTGTAGAAGACTCAAACCACTTTGTAAATACTGGGGACATCTAGTGGAAGCAATAGGAAGTGCTCAATGAACCCTAACTCACGGTGTGATTTATAGGCAAAGTGCTGAAGTTGAGTCCGCAAATCAGATTTCCACATCCTGTTACGATCTGTCTCGGGGTTTTGACTGCCATATGAGTTCTGTTATACTCACAGACACCATTCAAACAGTTTTAGAAACTTTAGGGTGTTTTCTATCCACATCTACTAATTATATGCATATCCTAGCTTCTGAGTTTGAGTAGGAGGCCGTTTAAAATGGGCACGTATTTTTTTCAAAAATCGCTGTAGCGGCCCCTATCCTTGGCGTGCGTCAAGAGGTTTTAAAGTCACCCGTGACAATAAAGACTGCTTCCGGGTGAAAAGATTTTTGCTGGCTAATGATCTTTTACAGTTCGCTGAGTGTTCTGTGTTTGCTTGTGGTGGTATGCACACAGTTGTGATAATAACACATGCTAATTCCCTTGGCACATAGTGCGGTCGGCATTTTAGCACTAAAAACTCCAGGTCGGGTGAACCGGAGCTTGCAATGTTTTCAACTTCAGTACAGCAGGAATTGTTTATAAGGAAACGTACCCCTCCCCCCGACTCTTTCCAGAAGCCACCTTTCGTTCCATTCGGAATATGGAAAATCCGTCTGGTTGAATAGCTGAGTTGAGTGTGTGGTAAACACATGCTTAGGAGATCTTATACGTTTGGTTCTATGAGATAATCTTCATCAGCTAACATCACCATTTGTGAATTTTGAAACATTTACAGTTCCTTCAGAAAGTATTCACACCCTGTCATGTCCTGACCAGTATAAGGGGTTATTTGTTATTGTAGTTTGGTCAGGACGTGGCAGGGGTGTGTTTGTTTTGTGATGTCGGGGTTTTTGGGTAGTGTTCTATGTTTTGTATTTCTATGTTCTATTTTCTAGTTATTCTATTTCTATGTTTAGTTTATTGTTTTGACCTTCAATTGGAGGCAGCTGTTCCTCGTTGCCTCTAATTGAAGGTTCTATTTAGTAGGGGTGTTTTTCATGGGGGTTTTGTGGGTAGTTGTTTCTTGTTTAGCTGTGTGCCTGACAAGACTGTTTTCGTCGTTCTTTTTGTTCAGTGTTCATTTATTTTAATAAAGAAGATAATGAGCATTCACGTACCCGCTGCATTTTGGTCCAATTCATACGACGGCCGTGACGGAACTACCCACCAACAACGGACCAAGCAGCGGAGGAAGGAGCAGCACCAGGAGAGGAGCCATCTGGAATTGTGGACATGGGAGGAAATTCTGGACGGGGCTGGACCATGGCACCAGGCTGGGGAATACGTTCGCCCTAAGGAGGAGCTGGAGGCAGCCAAGGCGGAGCGGCGCCGTTATGAGGCCTTATACGCGCCGATTGGACAGTGTGAGAGGCAGCCCCCCAAATATTTTTTTTTGGGGGGGCACACGGGGAGTGTGGGTGGGTCAGGCAAGTGCCCTAAGCCAACTCCCCGTGCTTTTTATGGTGAGCAGCGGATCATGAGAGCGCCGGTCTATGCGGAGGTGCGCACAATCTCGCCCATGCGCACGCACAGTCCGATGCGAGCGATCCCAGCCCCTCGCAAGTGCCGTGCAGCCTGGTAGGAGTATGCCTGCGCAACGCATCTGGCCACCGGTGCGTCACCTGGGCCCAGGCTACCCTGCGCCTGCTCTACGCACGGCAGCCATCAGGCCTCTGCACAGTCCAGTTCGCCCTGTGCCAGCACTTCACCAATGCAGGGCTACTGTGACTACCCAGCCAGGATGGGTGGTGCAGGCTGTGCGCTCCAGATCTCCTCTGCTGGTTCATGGCCCAGTGTATCCAGTTCCTGCTCCTCGTACTAACCTCAAGGTGCGTGTCCCTAGTCTGGCGTCTCCAAAGCCAGCCCCACGCACCAGGCCTCCAGTGCGTCAGCCCAGTCCAGTACGTCCTGTTCCCACTCCTCGCACTAGCCTTGGGGTGCGTGTCCCCAGTCTGGTACCTCCAGTACCAGCCCCACGCACCAGGCCTCCAGTGCGTCAGCCCAGTCCAGTACGTCCTGCTCCTGCTCCTCACACTAACCCTGTGGTGCGTGTAAATAGTCTGGCGTCTCCAAAGCCAGCCCTACGCATCAGGCTTTCAGTACGGAGTTCCCGTCCAGAGCTTCCGACGACAGTACCCCGTCCAGAGCTTCCGACGACAGTACCCCGTCCAGAGCTTCCGGCGACGTCTTACAGTCCGGAACCGAGAGACGGCCTACAGTCCGGAACCGAGAGAGACGGCCTACAGTCCGGAACCGAGAGAGTCGCTCTACAGTCTGGAACCGGAGCAGCCAGAGTTGCCCTCCAGTCCGGAACCGGCGCAGCCAGAGTCGCCCTCCAGTCCAGAACCGGCGCAGCCAGAGTCGCCTTCCAGTCCGGAGCTCCCAGAGTCGCCCTCCAGTCCGGAGCTCCCAGAGTCACCCTCCAGCCCGAGGTCTCCAGCGACGCGCATCAGCCCGAGGTCTCCAGCGACGCGCCTCAGCCCGAGGTCTTCAGCGATGCACCTTAGTCCAGAGACTTCGGGAGGGGTAAAATATAATAAGCAGTTAGCGGGGGTGGACAGGTTAGGTTGGGGAGTAAGGCCGGAGCCTGAGCCACCTCCGTAGTAGGAGGTTGGGGAGGGGGGGGTAGCACAAGAACCGTCGGTGACGGTGGCCACCCTCCCTTCCCTCCCTTTAGTTTGGGTTTATTTTTGTGTTTTTTTATGTTTAGGTGCATCCGGGGTCTGCACCTTTGGGGGGCAAAGACCTCGGGCTGAGGCGCGTCACTGGAGACCTCGGGCTGATGCGCGTCGCAGGAGACCTCGGACTGGAGGGCGACTCTGGGAGCTCCGGACTGGAGGGGGTATTGTCACGTCCTGACCAGTATAAGGGGTTATTTGTTATTGTAGTTTGGTCAGGACGTGGCAGGGGTGTGTTTGTTTTGTGTTGTCAGGGTTTTTGGGTAGTGTTCTATGTTTGGTATTTCTATGTTCTATTTTTTAGTTATTCTATTTCTATGTTTAGTTTATTGTTTTGAACTTCAATTGGAGGCAGCTGTTCCTCGTTGCCTCTAATTGAAGGTCCTATTTAGTAGGGGTGTTTTTCATGGGGTTTTTGTGGGTAGTTGTTTCTTGTTTAGCTGTGTGCCTGACAAGACTGTTTTCGTCGTTCTTTTTGTTCAGTGTTCATTTATTTTAATAAAGAAGATAATGAGCATTCACGTACCCGCTGCATTTTGGTCCAATTCATACGACAGCCGTGACACACCCCTTGTCTTTTTCCACATTTTGTTGTGTTACAGCCTGAATTTCAAATTGATTACATTGAGATTTTATGTCACTGGCCTACACCATAATGTCAAAGTGGAATTATGTTTTTAGAAATGTTTACAAATTAATTAAAAATGAAAAAATGAAATATCTTGAGTCAATAAGTATGCAGGACAGGGCCGATTGAACGCCATTTCTTCAGCCGGTTAGAGGGGGTTTTGAGGTCCACACCGTTTGGTTAAATTGTCTCTTCCATGCATCTAGATACCATCTGTAGTCACCTTAGCCATAATCTCGAAAGAGGAAAGATCAGAACAACAATTTAGTTCAGTGCATTTCTGATTCAAGAAATCTGGACAAGCATTGACTGTATGACAAATTATTACTTTTACCAATATTCTTAATACCAATTTCTAAGACAAATGTCAAAAGGAATAACAACACACTCTGTTGAAACAGTTTTTCAAATTGGCTTATACTCCCCTTATCACACTGTCGACCTCATCGCAGAGTCACAGGATCAGGAAATTAGACCGCAAATCTTTGTGAGTAATCTCGATCATCCAGCAGGCCCAATCTGGTGAGATTTGATCAAAATAAAACAAACAAACAACAATAGAATCCTTCAAACATCACTCGATACACTTCTATATATCACTCAATGTGTGTAAACTTCAATCCCCAAAAACTCAAAGGACTGGTAATTCCCCCATTTTGACACGACTGACAACGTGATTAATGTGTAAAAAAACAACAACACTGCAAATCAAATTAGAATTACTACCGTTAACCTCTCTAGGGTAGGGGGCAGTATTTTCACATCCGGATAAAAAACGTACCCGATTTAATCTGGTTATTACTCCTGCCCAGAAACTAGAATATGCATATAATTGTTTGATTTGGATAGAAAACACCCTAAAGTTTCTAAAACTGTTTGAATGGTGTCTGTGAGTATAACATAACTCATATGGCAGGCCAAAACCTGAGAAGATTCTGAACAGGAAGTGCCCTCTCTGATCATTTCTTGGCCTTCTATAGCCTCTTTATCGAAAACAGAGGATCTCTGCTGTAACGTGACATTTTCTAAGGCTCTCATAGGCTCTCAGAAGGCGCCAGAATGGGGAATGATGACTCTGCAGTCCCTGGCTGAAAAACAGTAGCGCATTTGGATAGTGGTTGATCTGAGAACAATGACACGGGTGCGCGCGTGCACGTGAAGAGTCCATTTTCTTCTTTCAGTCTTTGAACGAAAACAAGTCTCCCGGTCGGAATATTATCGCTATTTTACGAGAAAAACGCATAAAAATTGATTTTAAACAGCGTTTGACATGCTTCGAAGTACGGTAATGGAATATTTTGACATTTTTTGTCACGACATGCGTCCGCGCGTCACCGTTCGGATAGGGACCTGAACGCACGGACAAAACAGAGGATATTTGAACATAACTATGGATTATTTTGAACCAAAACAACATTTGTGGATGAAGTAGAAGTCCTGGGAGTGCATTCTGACGAAGAACAGCAAAGGTAATCCAATTTTTCTTATAGTAATTCTGAGTTTAGTGAACGCCAAACTTGGTGGGTGTCAAATTAGCTAGCCCGTGATGGCGAGCTATCTACTCAGAATATTGCAAAATGTGCTTTTGCCGAAAAGCTATTTTAAAATCTGACACCGCGATTGCATAAAGGAGTTCTGTATCTATAATTCTTAAAATAATTGTTATGTTTTTTGTGAACGTTTATCGTGAGTAATTTAGTAAATTCACTGGAAGTTTTTGGTATGTTTGCTAGTTCTGAACGTCACATGCTAATGTAAAAAGCTGGTTTTTGATATAAATATGAACTTGATTGAACAAAACATGCATGTATTGTATAACATAATGTCCTAGGAGTGTCATCTGATGAAGATCATCAAAGGTTAGTGCTGCATTTAGCTGTGGTTTGGGTTTTTGTGACATTATATGCTAGCTTGAAAAATGGGTGTGTGATTATTTCTGGCTGGGTACTCTCCTGACATAATCTAATGTTTTGCTTTCGTTGTAAAGCCTTTTTGAAATCGGACAATGTGGTTAGATTAACGAGAGTCTTGTCTTTAAATAGCTGTAAAATAGTCATATGTTTGAGAAATTCAAGTAATAGCATTTCAAAGGTTTTGAAAATCGCGCCACAGGATTCAACTGGCTGTTACGTAGGTGGGACGAATTCGTCCCGCCGGTCCTAGAGAGGTTAAGATACATCTCCTCTAACCCATGAATAATTCAATAAAACCACATGAAAAACCCAATAAAACTCACAATAAATCAGACATGGTATTTAACCTCTCTGGGCTAGGTGGGACGTTAGCGTCCCACTCTATTCAACAGCCAGTGGAATCACGTGGCGCGAAATACAAATACCTCAAAAATGCTATAACTTCAATTTCTCAAACATATTACTATTTTACACCATTTAAAAGATAAGACTCTCGTTAATCCAACCACGTTGTCCGATTTCAAAAAGGTTTTACAGCGAAAGCAAAACATTAGATTATATAGCCAAAAATAATCACACAGACATTTTCAAAGCAAGCATACATGTCACAAAAACCCAAACCACAGTTAAATGCAGCACTAACCTTTGATGATCTTCATCAGATGACACTCCTAGGACATTATGTTATACAATACATGCATGTTTTGTTCAATCAAGTTCATATTTATACCAAAAACCAGCTTTTTACATTAGCATGTCATGTTCAGAACTAGCATACCCACCGAAAACTTCTGGTGAATTTACTAAATTACTCATGATAAACGTTGACAAAATACATAACAATTATTTTAAGAATTATAGATACAGAACTCGTTTATGCAAATGCTATGTCAGATTTTAAAATTGCTTTTCGGGCGAAAGCCCATTTTGCAATATTCTGAGTACATAGCTCAGCCATCACGGCTAGCTAATTTGACACCCACCAAGTTTGGGGCAACCTAAACTCAGAATTACTATAAGAAAAATTGGATTACCTTTGCTGTTCTTCATCAGAATGCACTCCCAGGACTTCTACTTCAACAACAAATGTTGTTTTGGTTCCAAATAATCCATAGTTATATCCAAATACCTCCGTTTTGTTCGTTCGTTCAGGTCACTATCCAAAGGGTAACGCGCGAGCACATTTCGTGACAAAAAAATTCAAAATATTCCTTTAGAAGCATGTCAAACGCTGTTTAAAATCAATTTTTATACTATTTTTCTCCTAAAATAGCGATAATATTCCACCCGGACAACGTTGTATTCATTCAAAGAGTGAAAGAAAAAAATGGTGAGGTCTCGTGAACGCGCATCTATCAAAATCTACTAATTATATGCATATTCTCGTTTCTGGGCAAGAGTAGTAACCAGTTTAAATCGGGTAAGTTTCTTTATCCGGCCGTGAAAATACTGCCCCCTAGCCCAGACAGGTTAAACACTAGCAAATATTCATAATGTAGGGTAAAAACAAACAAAATATGTCAAAATCAGGTACCTTTATACTTTATAAAACTGCAGAATTTTACTAATTGCTCTTTCAAGACAAGTCTTGGAAACATCTCAAATGGAGAAAAATATACATTTAGTTTAGTTTATAGTTTGCTAAATCTTAATCAGTCCATACAATTCAAATTCAAAATTCTTAATTTCCAACTAATGTACTTTGTTACCTTCACTAGTCTACATCTCTGTTTCTTTCAACTCAGAAAGCCCTCTACAATCTCTACCATACTCTACCTCTGTCTTTTTACTCCTTGTTACTTTACCAGGTGAATAATGTTTTTTTGTTATTATAGTCAAAACAAACATAGTAACTTCTGTTCACACTTCTGCCACTTTAATTACTATGTTATTTCTTGTTTTTCTGGTTGTACTTCCCCATATGATGCCTTATGATATGACCCTGCTCTACCAAATAGTTGACTGATGTGGTGATGTTTGGCATATGATTTTTTTTGTCTTTTTACGTCAGTAACAAATTCACTTCATTTTGTATCAACACAGAACTCTCAAATTTACACCCTTTAGCGATTGTTTAAATGCGTGATACAAAGTTTGACTATATGTAAACATAATTCGTGCTCTCGCCCATATATACTGCCAATTTTAATATGTTACCTAATATCCACTGTCCTTGATTCTTACAAGGATTATTCAACCCCAAAATTATCCAAGAAGCAGGGTTGATCCAAGCTCTCTTACCTCACAAAGGCAGTCAAGCACCCAAGCTAACTGGGTAAAGTTAGCCAGCTTGCTAGCTACTTCCAGACATAAATAAGAGAACACATCCTCACTCTGACCATTCTACTCACCCTAGCAGAGCTGGTTGGACTTTTTTCATTTTATTCAAAGTGCTGCTAACTAACTGTGTTGCTGGAAATAATTGAATTACATTCTTTCCCTGACGTTTACTGGCCATATTCAATGGGTATTGAGTGTTCGTAAATTAATCAGTTATTCTGCGCTCTGGTACATTCAGACTAGTGCCCTGAAATCCAAACAGATAGCCAGAGCAAATTTACAAAGCATCCATTTAACAATGTCCATTGAGAATGTACAACGACTATATACTTTAGCTAAGCTAAGAGTGATGTTAATAATCAAGTTAACAAACGTTGGGTAGTTGGAAAGCATATAGTTAATATACTAGCAAGTTTGATGCAATGATGTGCTATGCGGTTCATAAGGATAGCGTAACCAACAAATGTGTCAGCCAACATAACGTTCAACACAACTTGATTTGAAAAGTCCTTACTTTACAACATTGCTCAACATTTTCTTAACATTTGTCATAATTAGGGATAGGGGGCAGTATTCGGAAGTTTTGATGACTGAGGTGCCCAAAGTAAACTGCCTGTTACTCAGGCCCAGAAGCTAAGATATGCATATGCATGGTATTATTGGATAGAAAACACTCTAAAGTTTCCAAAACTGTTAAAATAATGTCTGTGAGTATAACAGAACTGATATGGCAGGCGAAAACCTGAGAAAAATCAATCCAGGAAGTGGAATTATTTTCATGTGGCTGTTTTTCAACTCAATGCCTATACAGAATCCAATGGGTTAGGAATCAGATTGCAGTTTGTATGGCTTCCACTAGATGTCAACAGTCTTCAGACACGGTTCCAGGCTTTTATTTTGAAAAACGACAAGTAAAAAGCCATTTTGGTCAGAGGACAGAGGAAGTATGCAGACCTGCAGTTTGTTATTTTTCCTTTCTTTTGAAAACGGTATTGTCCGGTTGAAATATTATTGATTATAAAGACAATAAACAACCTGAGGATTAATTATAAACATCGTTTGACATGTTTTGACGAACTTTACCGGTACTTTTAGTATGTATTCGTCTGCCTGTTGTGACTGCCTTGGAGCCATTGGATTATTGAACAAAACCCGCCAACAAAACAGAGTTTTTGGGACATAAAGAGGGACTTTATTGAACAAAACGAACATTTACTGTGTAACTGGGAGTCTTGTGAGTGCAACCATATGAAAATCATCAAAGGTCAGTGATTAATTTTATCACTATTTCTGACTTAATGACTCCTCTACTTGGCTGGTAAATGTTTGTATGCTTTTTTACACGGGGCGCTGTCCTCAGATAATTGCATGGTATGCTTTCGCCATAAAGCCTTTTTGAAATCTGACACAGCGACTGGATTAACTTCTCTAGGGTAGGGGGCAGTATTTTGACGTCCGGATGAAAGGCGTGCCCGTAGTAAACTGCCTGCTACTCAGGCTCAGGAGGTAGGATATGCATATTATTAGGATAGAAAACACTCTGAAGTTTCTAAAACTGTTTGAATGATGTCTGTGAGTATAACAGAACTCATATCGCAGGCAAAAACCTGAGAAAAATCCAACCAGGAAGTGTGGAAATCTGAGGTTTGTAGTATTTCAAGTGATTGCCTATACAGTATACAGTGACTTAGGGTTTTGGAAACTTTAGAGTGTTTTCTATCCAAATCTACCAATTATATGCATATCCTAGCTTCTGGGCTGAGTCACAGGCAGTTTACTTTGGGCACGCTTTTCATCCGTAGGTGAAAATACTGCCCCCTACCCAAGAGAGGTTAAGACTTCACAAATAGTACGGTTAGTATGGTTACGCTGAGTACATCTACTAAACTTGATTTTATCGGTTTTGCTTTTCTGTTGATAGGACGCTAACATCAATACGCTGGTGTATTGAGCTTTTGATTGTTATTTTATGTCATTGTGCCAAGTCACAATTGCATCCCTGAATGCTCTATTAGATTGGAATTTTCCTGTCAGCAGGGAAAGGCTGCCGAATTTTATCCATGAGCTGAATTCGCAGTGAGCCGAATTGGTAGTATGCTCGTGCACTTCTCCCAGATACTGTAGACAGTCATATAATGATTTAACCTTATCTCTATCAAATGATCCATAAAGAGACCACTCTTTGAACCTTTCAGAATAATTTGTACTCCCCTTACGTACGGGTGTGCAAGGTTGTAAATTATTATTTCCATTATCAAATCTCCAGTAATCGATTATACGCACATGCAACTTCTCATGTTTTCCATATCTTCACAGAATCCATGTATAACGTAGGAAATCTTAGGTACTCACATTAATTAACCACTCCATGTGCGTTTCCAACGACTCTCCATCGCCCTACTCCCAGCAGAAAAAAACCTAACGTTTCCCGGACACTGCCCCGCCGGTCATGGAAATAATGCTCCACACGTATCCTCAACGGTTCTCTAGACTTCCAGAAATGATAGACTTGCTGCTACTGTCTAAAATAACATATTGCGCTCAATACCACCCCGTGATATTCTATGATTGGCAGTGATGGACGGAACCCCAAGACAACGCTACATATCGAAACTTATTATCCAAATTTAAATCAGCTTATTATACACATTTCCATATCTTATTATCCAAACTTCAGATTAGCACTTATTTCCACACTCACACAACTCTCATATCACATTCACAAACACAGGACACACAGTACTGTTCCCAAAATATACTTAATCAATTAGTTGTTTTCTACAATATTTTTTTACAACCTGCAGGAATATTTTCTAATTTCTATCTCGGGGTCAGGTTCTGGGATAACGCAACACATACATTTACATCTTACAATACTAACCCATGGCATTGCAATGCATCACGGCATGTAGGACTCCAAATAATTTCTTACTTCAGGATAGTACGATCACGACTTCCTATTTATTATGACGATACCATTAGGATCTCATAACCTTAAAACGGCAGTAACTTCAGGACTTACTTCTAAAATGGGGTTTGGTTTAAACAATTACAGGTGCACCTTACTATCTTATACTATATCATTGTAATGCATTCTCTAATATTTCACACAGGGTTGTAGCCCACACAGGACCTTTTGCTTTAAAGTCTTATCTAGTTCACACAGATTCTAGTTTCCAAACCTTCGAAGTCTTAACTAGTTCACACAGATTCTAGTTTCATCCAGTTCACACAGATTCTAGTTTCATCCAGTTCACACAGATTCTGGATACATCCAGTTCACACAGACTCTGGATGTTAACTTCAGATGGCAGCTCCCTCAGAACTCAATTTTCTCAACAAAAAATGTATAATTGCTTTCAAGAAATGCCAGTGTCACTCTATTTATCTGTCTCTGTTCGGAACACCATAACCACCCGCCTGACACCCTCCTTCAGATCTTAGGCAGGGCCCTGGCTTCTCCTTCAGTGGAGAGCGGGTTACCTTGATCCAATTGGTGCGGCCCTGTGCACGGTTAAACCCAGGTCCTCAGGAACAGTCAGCAGATGGGGTTTGGTGTCCCATCTGGGTTTCCAAATATTGTTGTGGAATATTCTTATCAAGTGAGAGACACTTTGTCATTTCTTCAAACAATCATATTTATTTAATATTGATTTAAATACTCCAATAATGAGGCTGGTCGACGAGCGAGAGTCTAACCTTTACAGAAAATTCTGGTTCTTATATAATGTAGCGGACACTAAAAATGCTTAGTAATGGCTGGTTCCACCCCTTCCATGCAGATCGGGGGGCATCACAAGCCACTTTGGGTTCATATTGTGGTTATCTGCACCTGGTGTTTTAACCCCCACCCCGACAATGAGACAAAGGGATTGTTCTACCCCTAAACTACCTCTAGTTAAACCCATTCTTGAACACACACCCAGTGGAGACCATAAAAACACAGCATTAGTAGAACAGAAATGTCTTACTATTTGTTAAGTATTAATTGTTAAATATCAAACAAATCAGGTAAATACGTAATTTCTCTCTCAAAGTCCCAACTCGGGATCCATAAGAGCAGAGGGACGGTCATGCGATCTTCCACCACCTGGGATAGGTGTGAGTATCTCATCTTCATCAGTTTCTGCTAGACCCTTTTTAGTGTCGATCACACTAACTGGCTGTCCCTCGTGCTGTTTCTACAGCGCTAGTGGATTACGGTGCCGCAGGGAACTTCATTGACCAGACCCTTACCTCCTCTCTGAACATCCCCTCATACCCGCTCTCCTCTCCGTTTGCGATGCAAGCCCTTGACAATCGGCCAATAGAATCCGGAACCATCACGGTTTTACCACCATTTTGGTGGTTGTGGATAGATTTTCTAAATCAGGTTGTTTTAGTCCTCTCTTTGGTCTCCCGACTGCTCTCCAGGTCGCTGAGGCACTATTCCAGCAGGTCTTCCGGCATTATGGACGGAAGACCTGCTGGAATAGTGTCTCCGACCGTGGGCCCCAATTCACAGCACGGGTATGGAGAACCTTTATGGAGAAGCACGGGGTCACGGTCAGCCTCACTTCTGGGTATAGGCCTCTGTCCAACAGGCAGGTGGAGAGGATGAACAAGGAGATGGGAAAGTTCCTGAGGAGTCACTGCCAGGACCGGCAGGGAGTGTGGGCCCAATTCCTTCCATGGGCGGAGTACGCACAGAATCCATTACATCACTCCTCCACTGGACTGACTCCCTTCCAGTATGTTCTGGGTCCTTGGACCCTTCCAGTACGTTCTGGGTCCTTGGCTAGACCAACACTCCTGCGGTTGATGAGTGGTTCAGCCGTCCACCGTCAGAAGGAGCAGGCATACCTCCACCGCAGTGAGACTCCAGGTTCCATCCCCGGGATCATGTCTGGCTCTCTCTACCAGGAAACTCCCACTCTGCCTGCCCTCCAAAACATGCATCTTGTTTACAATAAAGCACAAAAGTAAAACTTCATATTTTCAAGCATGGTGCTGGTTGCATTATGTTATGGGTATGCTTGTCATTGGCAAGGACTATAAAAATAAATGGAATAGAGCTAAGCACAGGCAAAATCCTAGAGGAAAACCTGGTTGTCTGCATTCCAACAGACACTGAGAGACAGATTCACCTTTCAGCTGGACAATAACCAAAAACAAAAGGCCAAATATACACTGAGTTGCTTAACAAGACAACATTGAATGCTCCTGAGTTGCCTAGTTACAGTTTTTACTTGAATAGGCTTGAAAAACTATGGCAAGACTTAAAAATAGATGTCTAGCAATGATCAACAACCAACTTGACAGAGCTTGAAGAATTTTCAAAATAATGTGCAAGTATTGTACAATCCATGTGTGCAAAGCTCTTAGATTTACCCAGAGACTCACAGCTGTAATCGCTGCCAAAGGTGATTCTAACAAGTATTGACCCAGGGGTGTGAATTCTTATGTAAATTAGATATTTCTGTATTTCCTTTCAAATTTGCAAACATTTTTGAAAACATATTTTCACTTGGTCATTATGAGGTATTGTGTGTAGATGGGTGATAAATTATTTTAATCAATTTTGAATGCAGGCTGTAACACAAGAAACATGTCGAATAAGTCAAGGGCATAAATACTTTTTAAGGGCACTATGTAAAAAAAAGGCTTCATAATTCATAAATGTCATGCTAACTGACTGGTATTCTCACAGAACAAAACGGATACAATCTCCTAAGCCTGTGTTAACCTCAGACCTTATTTTTGTCGTTTATCCCAAAACCCTTTTCTTTCCACATAGATTTTCCCATTGGAAAGGCTGAATGAACCGATTATTAGAACTACAAGCTGGCAGCTCTATGGCTAGTACTTTCTTATTGGGGATAAAAACAGATTACCTTAATTTTTTCAATTCATTATTCCATGTAACAAATCAAATATTAAACCTTATATTTCTTATATTTCTTATATTTCAGTTCATGAAACATGGGACCAACACTTTACATGCGTTTATATTTTTGTTCAGTATATTTAGGAATAGCTTATTATTAGCCACCCATTCTAAAACTGAATGCAGCTTTTTGTTAAGGGTTGCAGTGATTTAACTTGCTGTGGTAGTATAACGTTGAGTCATCAGCATACATAGACAAACAGACTTTATTCAAGGCTAGTGGTAGGACATTAGTAAAAATAGAGAACAGTAGAGGGCCAAGGCTGCTGCCTTGAGGTATACCACACTTTACCTGGTTTATGTTAGCGTCTTCTACCAAGGATTACCATTTTGGTCCTAGACCTACTGAGAATTCAGATATCCACAAAGAACAGCATCAATATGTACACTACTGGTCAAAAGTTTTAGAACACCTACTCATTCAAGGGTTTTTCATTATTTGTACTATTTTCTACATTGTAGAATAATAGTGAAGACATCAAAACTATGAAATAACACATATGGAATCATGTAGTAACCAAAAAAGCGTTAACTTCTTCTCAATGTTCTTCTCAATGTTTTAAATTTGAGATGCTTCAAATAGCCACCCTTTGCCTTGATGACAGCTTTGTACACTCTAGGAATTCTCTCAACCAGCTTCATGAGGTAGTCACCTGGAATGCATTTCAATGAACAGCTGCGCCTTCTTAAAAGTTAATTTGTGGAATTTCTTTCCTTCTTAATGCACCAATCAGTTGTGTTGTGACAAGGTAGGGTGGTAAACAGAAGATAGCCCTATTTGGTAAAATACAGAGTCCATATTATGGCAATAACAGCTCAAATAAACAAAGAGAAATGACAGTCCATCATTACTTTAAGACATGAAGTTCAGTCAATAAGGAACATTTCAAGAACTTTGAAGTGCAGTCGCAAAAACCATCAAGCGCTATGATGAAACTGGCTGTCATGAGGACCGTCACAGGAATGGAAGACCCAGAGTTACCTCTGCTGCAGAGGATAAGTTCATTAGAGTTACCAGCCTCAGAAATTGCAGCCCAAATAAATGCTTTGCGGAGTTCAAGTAACAAACACATCTCAACATCAACTGTTCAGAAGAGACTTTTATAGGCCATCTTACATGCACTTCTCATACGATCATGACCTGAAAAGCATGACACACACACACACAAACACACACACACACACACAGGGAGGAGGAGGAAGGAGGAGTGAGTGGAGGAGGAGGATGGGGAGGTGTTCATAAGTGGTGGGTGAGATCCCCAAGGCCAGTATTTATTCATCATCTCATCTCCAACTTTCTCCTCTCTCGTCATACCCCTCCCATTCTCTCTCCCCCCTCTCTTCCTTGCTCTGACATAACATTTACATAAGTAGTCAGACCCAGTACTTTGTTGAAGCACCTTTGGCAGCAATTACAGCCTCGAGTCTTATTGGGTATGACGCTACATGCTTGGTACACCTGTATTTGGGGAGTTTCTCCAATTCTTCTTTACAGATCATCTGAAGTCCTGTCAGGTTGGATGGGGAGCGTCGCTGCACAGCTATTTTCAGGTCTCTCCAGAGATGTTCGATTGGGTTCAAGTCCGGGCTCTGTCTGGGTCACTCAAGGACATTCAGAGACGTATGCCAAAGGCACTCCTGCGTTGTCTTAGCTGTGTGCTTAGGGTCATTGTCCTGTTGGAAGGTGAACCTTTACCCCAGTCTGAGCTCCCTCTATCCTGACCAGTCTCCCAGTCCCTGCTGCTGAAAAACATCCCCACAGCATGATGCTGCCACCACCATGTTTCACCGTAGGGATTGTGACAGGTTTCCTCCACACGTGAAGCTTGGCATTCAGGCCAAAGAGTTGAATCTTAGTTTCATCAGACCAGAGAATCTTGTTTCTCATTGTCTGAGAGTCCTTTAGGTGCCTTTTGGCAAACACCAAGGTGGCTGTCGTGCCTTTTACTGAGGAGTGGCTTCCGTCTGGCCACTCTACCATAAAGGCCTGATTGGTGGAGTGCTGCAGAGATGGTTGTCCTTCTGGAAGGTTATCCCATCTCCACAGAGGAACTCTAGAGCTCTGTCAGAGTAACCATTGGGTTCTTGACCAAGGCCCTTCTCCCTGATTGCTCAGTTTGGCCGGGTGGCCAGCTCTAGGAAGAGTCTTGGTGGTCCAAACTTCTTCCATTTAAGAATGATGGAGGCCAATGTGTTCTTGGGGATCTTCAATGCTGCAGAAATGTTTTGGTACCATTCCCCAGATCTGTGCATCAACACAATCCTGTCTTGGAGCTCTACTGAATAATTCCTTTGACCTCATGGCTTGGTTTTTACTCTTACATGCACTGTCAACTGTGGGACCTTATATAAACAGGTGTGTGCCTTTCCAAATCATGTCCAATCAATTGAATTTACCACAGGTGAATTTACCACAAGTTGTAGAAACATCTCAAGGATGATCAATGGAAACAGGATGCACCTGAGCTCAATTTTGAGTCTCATAGCAAAGGGTCTGAATACTTACAGTATGTAAATAAGGTATTTCTGTTTTTTATATTTAATACATTTGCAAACATTTCTCAAAACCTTTTTTTGCTTTGCCACTATGGGTTATTGTGTGTTGATTGGTGAGGATATTTCATACATTTTAGAATAAGGCTGCAATGTAATAACAAAATGTGGAAAAAGGGAAGGGGTCTGAAGACTTTCCGAAGGCCCTGTATATATACCCTGCATACTAATGCCCTGGCCAGGTTATGGTTTAACCCAGCTTGGTCTACCAATCTAATCTAATTCATTAAAAATAGATCATATCACAGTAATCATTTCTATGACTCATTTACACAGTGTACAAAACATTAGGAATACCGTCCTAATATCGAGCTGCACCCCCTTAATTCGTCAGGGCATGGACTCTACAAGGTTGCGAAAGCGTTCCACAGGGATGCTGGCCCATGTTGACTCCAATACTTCTCACTGTTGTGTCAAGTTGGGTGGATGTCCTTTGGATGTCCATTCTTGATACACACAGGAAACTATCAGTGTTGTAGTTCTTGACACAAACCGGTGCACCTGGCACCTACTGCCATACCCCATTCAAAAGCACTCAAATATTTTGTCTTGCCCATTCAACCCTCTGAATGGCACACATACACAATCCATGTCTTAATTGTCTCAAGGCTTAAACATCCTTATTTAACCTGTCTCCTCCCCTTCATCTACACTGATTGAAGTGGATTTAACAAGTGACATCAATACGGGATCATAGCTTTCACCTGGTAAATCTGTCATGGAAAGAGCTGTTCCTAATGTTTTGTACACTCAGTGTATGACAGACTGGGAATAGGCTATAATCTAATTCCTCAACTCTGAGAAACAGCAGGCATTCATAACGCATTGTTTAGCATGCTAGCTCTGGGAAATAGTGAATTAGTTTGATAAATTCCAAGTATGTGAGGATCTGTACTGGTATGTGTTTGGACTCAAAGGACATGACCAGTGGATGTTGAACATGTTGGTCAGATGTTCTAAATGAATGAGGGACAGATAGACCAGCCCTCACTGGTCGTTTTAATCCCAGATTATCTCCTGAGTCCAATCCTGAAACAGGACAAAATTGGCAAAAGAAAGGGATTATTTGTCCATTGGTGTAGGGAATGTTGGTTGGGGGATGTGGTGGAGAAGGCATGTTCATCATGCTCTCACACACACGCAAGTGTGGGCACAGCTTTGTTTTCGTCAAATTTCGGAACTTTTTGGAGCAAAAAAATGTTTGCCCACGTGCTTCACGAGTGGCGCAGTGGTCTAATGCACTACATCGCAGTGCTTGAGGCATCACTACAGACCTGGGTTCGGTTCCAGGCTGTGTCACAACCTGCCGTGACTGGAAGATGCATAGGGTGGTGCACAATTGTCCAGGTTAGGGGAGGCTTTGGCTGGGGGGGGCTTCACTTGTCTCATTGTGCTCTAGGAACTCCTTTTGGCGGGCTGGGCGCCTGCAGGCTGACTTCGGTTGTCAGCTGAAAGGTATTTCCTCCAATAAATTTGACCATTAAAAATCCTATTTTCCCTAATCATAACCCCAATACTCCTATCCCTCTAGTAAGATAACATATATAATTGTTTTAATATTGGCATTCCACGGATCATTTGGCTATTTGATTTAGAATTTTAGGACCCCTTTAAGTATAAAAATGTATATTTAAAAATGATTTGATAACATATTGAATTTGGCGTTAGATAATATAGCCCATACTATATAGCATTGAATAACACATTCATAAATGGCAAAAAAGACAGTCAAAGAATACATCATAAGAAATCCTTCAACCAGGATTTCTGTAAAACCAGGGAAGTCCAAAAAAAACAAAAATATTTAGTGAGCTTTCTTATATCTCCTAGATATACAGTGCATTCGGATAGTACTCAGACCCCTTGACTTTTTCCACATTTTGTTACTTTACAGCCTTATTCTAAAATTGGTTAAATTCGTTTTTTTCCTTATCAATCTACACACAACGCAATGCCACAGACATCTCAAGTTTTGAGGGAGTGTGCAATTGGCATGCTGTCTTCAGGAATTTCCACCAGAGCTGTTGTCAGAGAATTTAATGTTAATTTATCTACCATAAGCTGTCTCCAACGTTGTTTTAGAGAATTTGGTAGTACGTCCAACCGGACTAAAAACCACAGACCAAGTGTAAACACGCCAGCTCAGGACCTCCACATCCGGCTTCTTCACCCGCGGGATCGTCTGAGACCAGCCACCTGGACAGCTGATGAAACTGAGTAGTATTTCTGTCTGTAATAAAGCCCTTTTGTGGGGAAAAACTCATTCTGATTGGCTGGGCCTGGCTCACCAGTGGGTGGGCTTATACCCTCCTAGGCCCACCCATGGCTCCGCCCCTGCCCAGTCATGTGAAACCCAGAGATTAGGGCTTAATGAATTTATTTCAATTGACTGATTTCCTTATATGAACTGTAACTCAGTACATTTTTGAAATTGTTGCATGTTGCATTTACATTTTTCTTCATTATAGATGGTCTTTCTGCCTCTCTGTCTGATTACCTCTCTCACATATTCCAGGGGCCAATATTCAGTAGGCCTAAACTGAATGGCCAGTACTGCATAACTTCTCCGTATTTAACTTCTCAGTTTTTACCATAAATGTTCTGTTTCCTGGCAGCATGTTATGGTATTCCGCTAAAAGCCACTTACATCACCATAAATATATGGTTGCAGGACAATGTAACTTCACAATCACGGCTTCAACAAAACAAACACCACAAAAACAACATTTACGTCTCTCTCTTACAATTTTTGTAAACAAACAAACATTATGGGGCCACACTGTTGACCAATTGAAGATAAGGACTGAGTGCCTGTAATTTACCCCCCTCCTCTCTTCCTCCCCTCACTGTGTAGCATTTCAACTAGATGACCTCTGTGTGTCACATACAGAGATTCCCAACCAACAGAGTAGATACAATAGCAGAGAGTACCACAGATGAGAGATGATTAAACAGAGCTTTGGGAGCTGTGGGACTCAATCAGGATTATGATTTTGGTATGTTATAGTATTATCTCTGTTTAGTTTAGATAGCGTGAGTAGGCCTTGCTGTGAGCGGAGTGCATTACACTCTTAGAAAAAAAGTTTCCATATAGAAAAAAAGTGTTCTGTCGCTTGCTTCATATATGGAACCCCTAAAAGTTTGATGTAGATCAGAACACCAATGGTTCTTCTTCACGGAACCACAATTGGTTCCATATAGAACCCTGTATGGTGCCATTTATGAAATATGGCTACTACTAATTAAGATTTTTTTTTAGCAAAGAATATAACATTATAAACAAGTAATGGACAAAAGAACACCAGCATAGTTTTGAAATAGTATTGTCATTATATGCAAACATAGTTTGGAAATATGCACTGGGGGCCAGGGAGGCATCTCTGTTTAAATAATGGACCAAGCCAATCTTGGTACCAACTCTAACTTCTTTATGGAACAGTCAGCTACAGTATGGGTTGTTGCCTAGCTGGTTCCGGAGGAGATTAAAAAATGAGCACTAACATGAGTTAATCTTCAGAAATAAGCATTTGTAAATCTGCCAAAATGAATACAAAATGCTATGCAAACATATAATTATTATGATGTAGAAGAACAACTTACATGTAGCTGTTGTCAGCAGCAGCCAAAAGAGAGATCCTTTTCCTCTGATAGTTGGTTACTTCCAGACTGAGCAAAACATAGATAGTGTGTTAAAAGTCATGTAATGATTAACATTTCACATTTTAGTAATTTAGCAGACGCTCTTATCCAGAGCGACTTACAGTAGTGAATGCATACATTTCATACATTTTCTTTTTTTTCCCCCGGATTAACTAGGCTATTGGATCACCCAGACTTATTATACATCATTAATTAGGAATCATTTAGATACATACCTGCTCTGTCAGCTCACTGCCCATTACATGCATTCAACAGGGGTCAGCAACAGTCTAATGGCTTCATGAAACCTAATAGTTCCCTCATCTGACTCCACACTGAAATACTGAAATTAAAGTAACAATTAGCTAATTGCCAATGTCAGGCTTGGTCTGTAGCTCTATATGGCATATGCCATAATACAAAATTACGTTTATTTGTAAGAGTTAGCTGGCTAGCTTGTAAAACGGCAAATTAAAGTAGCCTAACTTTTTCCTGAGCTAGCTATCTTACAAACGGTACTCAAATTCTAATACAACTTTATTTATCTAGCCTATAGTTTATCATTTGACTTTGGCTTCATTTATTTGAGTTAAAAAATCAACTACGCTTACCTTAATACATTGAAAAATAACGAGCTTATTGTTAGGCTATTTGCAAGTTCAACCACTGTCCTCTTGCCTCATCATGCTGGAATGGCAGTTGGTTTTTGAATCGGAATGGCAGTAAACATTTGGATTGACCAAAAGGTTCTATACAGAACCCCTTTTATTTTTTTATTTTTTTATTAAACACATTATTTTCTCTTGCTTCTAGCTAGCATTTAGTTTGCCACTCTGACCTCGGTAGCAATGTTGCAAAATAAGAATTCAATCTCCCCCTGCCATAAAGAGTTAACGGTGTCGGACGTCAGCTAAACATTTTTCTGACCAGGCGAAATCATGCAGCAGCATCATTAATATGGATATATATGTCAATGCAAAACAGCTAAAACTGATGAATTGCTGCATCAGATGACCTGGCCTCCACAATCACCCAACCTCAACCCAGTTGAGATGGCTTGGGATGAGTTGTAGGAAAAGCTAAGGAAAAGCAGCCAACAAGGGCTCAGCATATGTGGGAACACCTTCCAGACTGTTGGAAAATCATTCCAGGTGAAGCTGGTTGAGAGAACACCGAGAGTGTACAAGGTTGTCATCAAGGCAAAGGGTGGCTACTATGAGTTATTTCATAGTTTTGATGTCTTCACTGTTATTCTATAATGTAGAAAATAGTAACAATAAAGAAAAACCCTTGAAAGACTAGGTGTGTCAAAACCTTTGACTGGTACTGTATATAGAACCTTTATTAGTAAAGTGTTCTTCAATCTTCTCCAAATAACCAAAAGGTTCTATTTAGAACTCCAAATAACTGTCTAAGTGTACAGTATGGCGTGCGTGTGTGTGTGAGTTTGTGTGTGTGTGTGTGCCTGTGCTAGTGTGTGTGTGCGTGTCTGCTTGTTTGTTCCGTGCTTTTGTATGCGTTCTGTAGGTGCACACAGTCATTTGTGTGCATGTGTGTCGTCACACGCCCCCAATCTGGGAATCCTGAGCACACAGCTGTATGTAGGATTACCATTACTGTAATATAATCCCAAAGCTTGTTAAAATGTTAAGATAATACGAAATGCCATTTTCCCCTCATGGGGCTAAATGCTCCTAGGTTATTTTATTTCCTGGGCTGTATTAAAGGGGCAATCTGCTTTTAAAATAACAACAAAGGCAGTACCCCAACTCTGTTTTGGTAAACAGTGGAGGGATGGTGCTGTAGAAATGCAACCACTCTCAAATTCATAGACAGCTATGGATGCAAGTACTGACCATCCATAGTTTGAGGATATACAGTGTTACAGTGATACATTTGTAAAGCAAGCTTATATTTTGGGTTCTGATGGGATACGACAGTTGAACTAAGCTCATGAGGCAATTAAAAGTTATATTCCTCAATAATTAATGGGTGTGTAAATATACAGTGCAATCGGAAAGTTTTCAGACCACTTGACTTTTCCACGTTTTGTTACGTTACAGCCTTATTCTAAAATTGATTGAATTGTTTTTTTTTCTTTCTCATCAATCTACACACAATACCCCATAATGACAAAGGAAAAACTGTTTACATTTTTACTAATGATAAAAAATGTAAAACTGAATCACAGTACATAAATACTCAGACCCTTTACTCAGTACTTTGTTGAAGCACCTTTGGCAGTGATTACAGTCTTCTTGGGTATTATGCTGCAAGCTTGGAACACCTGTATTTGGGGAGTTTCTCCAGAGAATCTTATTTCTCATGGTCTTTTAGGTGCCTTTTGGCAAATTCCAAGCGGGCTGTCATGTGCTTCCGTCTGGCCACTCTACCGTAAAGGCCTGATTGGTGGAGTGCTGCAGAGACGCTTGTCCATCTGGAAGGTTCTACCATCTCCACAGAGGAACTCTGGAGCTCTGGAACACCTCCTTGACCACGATCCTTCTCCCTGATTGCTCCGTTTGCTGGGTGGCCAACTCTAGGAAGAGTCTTGGTGGTTCCAAACCTCTTCCATTTAAAAATGATGGAAGCCACTGTGTTCTTGGGGACCTTCAATACTGCAGATCCCTAGATCTGTGCCTGTCTCGGAGCTCCACGGACAATTCCTTCGACCTCATGACTTGGTTTTTGCTCTTACATGCACTGTCAACTTTTGGACATTATAGAGACAGGTGTGTGCCTTTCCAAATCACATCCAATCAATTGAATTTACCACAGGTGGACTTCACTCAAGTTGTAGAAACATCTCAAGGATGATCAATGGAAACAGGATGCACATGAGCTCAATTTTGAGTCTAATAGCAAAGGGAAATAATGTATTTCTGTTTCTTATTTTTAATACATTAATAAACATTTAAAAAAAAAATGTGCTTTGTCATTATGGGGTATTGTGTGTAGATTGATGATTGATATATTTTAGAATAAGGCTGTAACGTAACAAAATGTGGAACAATTAAAGGGGTCTGAATACTTTCTGAATGCACTCTATATACAGTACCAGTCAAAAGTTTGGACACACCAACTCATTCAAGGGTTTTTCTTTATTTTTACTAATTTCTACATTGTAGATTAATAGTGAAGACATCAAAACTATGAAACAACACATATGGAACCATGTAGCAACCAAAAAGGTGTTAACCTCTACGGGCTAGGGGGCAGCATTGAGAATTTTGGAAAAAATATGTGCCCATTTTTAACTGCCTCCAACACCAACTCAGAAGCTAGAATATGCATATTATTGTTCAGGTTTGGATAGAAAACACCCTAAAGTTTCTAAAACTGTTTGAATGGTGTCTGTGAGTATAACATAACTCCTATGGCAGGCAAAAACCTGAGAAGGTTTCATGCAGGAAGTACCCTGTCTGACAAGGTGTTGTTGTTCTTGCTTCTGTTTATTGAAGAGTCAGGATCTTAGCTGTAACGTGACAATTCCTAGGGCTCCAATAGGCTCTCAGAACCCGGGAAAAACCTGAACGATGACGAGGCAGCCTCAGGCTGAAACACATTATCTCCTTTTCCAAGTGTCGCATACGGGGACCATAGATTTAGGCGCGTGCGCGATTCGCCCCCGTGGAGTATTTTCATTCGGCTGTTTAACTAATTGCAGATTCCCAGTCGGAATATTATCGCTTTTCTACGAGATAAATTGCATAAAAATTGATTTTAAACAGCGGTTGACATGCTTCGAAGTACGGTAATGGAATATTTAGAATTTTTTTGTCACGTTCTGCGCCATGCGCACGACCGTGATTTAGCATTCTGATAGTGTCTAGAACGCACGAACAAAACGCCGCTGTTTGGATATAACGATGGATTATTTGGGACCAAACCTACATTTGTTATTGAAGTAGAAGTCCTGGGAGTGCATTCTGACGAAGAACAGGAAAGGTAAGACCATTTTTCTTATAGGAAATGTGATTTTGGTGAAGGCTAAACTGGTTGGGTGTCTAAATAGCTAGCCCGTGATGGCTGGGCTATGTACTTAGAATATTGCAAAATGTGCTTCATCCGAAAAGCTATTTTAAAATCGGACATATCGAGTGCATAGAGGAGTAATGTATCTATAATTCTTAAAATAATTGTTATGCTTTTTGTGAACGTTTATCGTGAGTAATTTAGCAAATTGTTAGTAAATTCCCCGGAAGTTTGCGGGGGGTATGCTTTTTCTGAACGTTTTTGATATAAATATGAACTTGATTGAACAGACATGCATGTATTGTATAACATAATGTCCTAGGTGTGTCATCTGATGAAGATCATAAAAGGTTAGTGCTGCATTTAGCTGTGGTTTAGGTTTTTGTGACATTATATGCTAGCTTGAAAAATGGGTGTCTGATTATTTCTGGCTGGGTACTCTGCTGACATAATCTAATGTTTTGCTTTCGTTGTAAAGCCTTTTTTGAAATTGGACAGTGTGGTTAGATTAACGAGAGTCTTGTTTTTAAATAGCTGTAAAATAGTCATATGTTTGAGAAATTGAAGTAATAGTATTTCAAACGTTTTAAAAATCGCGCCACAGGATTACACTAGCTGTTACGTAGGTGGGACGAATTCGTCCCGCCGGTCCCATAGAGGTTAAACAAATCACACTCTTTGCATTCTCTCAACCAGCTTCACCTGGAATGCTTTTCCAACAGTCTTGAATGTGTTCCCACATATGCTGAGCACTTGTTGGCTGCTTTTCCTTCACTCTGCGGTCCAACTCATCCCAAACCATCTCCATTGGATTGAGGTCAGGTGATTGTGGAGGCCAGGTCATCTGATGCAGTACTCCATCACTCTCCTTCTTGCTCAAATATCCCTTACACAGCCTGGAGGTGTGTTGGGTCATTTTCCTGTTGAAAAACAAATTATAGTCCCACTAAGCACAAACCTGATGGGATGGCGTATCACTGCAGAATGCTGCGATAGCCATGCTGGTTAAGTATGTCTTGAATTCTAGAATAAATCGCAGACAGTGTCACCAGCAAAGCACCCCCACACCATCACACCTCCTCCATGCTTCACGGTGGGAACCACACATGCGGAGATAATCCGTTCACCTACTCTGCGTTTTACAAAGATACGGCAGTTGGAACCAGAAATCTCAAATTTGGAATCATCGGACCAAAGGACAGATTTCCACCGGTCTAATGTCCATTGCTCGTGTTTCTTGGCCCAAGCAAGTCACTTCTTCTTATTGGTGTCCTTTATCGGTTTCTTTGCAGCAATTTGACCATGAAGGCCTAATTCACACAGTCTTTGGTCTGTAATCTGAGGTGCAGTTAACCTGTCTGGGCTAGGGGGCAGTATTGAGAATTTTGGAAAAATATGTTCCCATTTTTAACTGCCTCCTACACCAACTCAGAAGCTAGAATATGCATATTATTGTTCAGGTTTGGATAGAAAACACTCTGAATTTTCTAAAACTGTTTGAATGGTGTCTGTGAGTATAACAGAACTCCTATGGCAGGCAAAAACCTGACAAGGTTTCAAGCAGGAAGTACCCTGTCTGACAAGGAGTCGTGCGTCTTGCATCTTTTTATTGAAAAGTAAGGATCTTAGCTGTAACGTGACAATTCCCAGGGCTCCAATAGGCTCTCAGAGCCCGCGAAATAACTGAAGGTTTACGAGGGAGCCTCAGGTTGAAACATATTATCGCCTTTTGTAAGTGGATGCTCTGAGGACCTTTGAATGATGCGCGTGCATGAGTCGCTTCTGAGGAGAAATTTTATTCGGCTGTTTAGGCTCAATGCATACTCCCGGTCGGAATATTATCACTTCTCTACGACATAAATGGCATAAAAATTGGTTTTAAACAGCGGTTGACATGCTTCGAAGTACGGTAATGGAATATTTAGACATTTTTGACATGCCAATGCGCCATGCGCGAAACCGGGAAGAAGCATTCTAGAACTCACGAAAAAAATGTCGCTGTTTGGATATAACGATGGATTATTTGGGACCAAACCAACATTTGTTATTGAAGTAGAAGTCCTGGCAGTGTATTCTGATGAAGAACAAGCAAGGTAAGAAAATTTTTCTTATAGGAAATGTGATTTTGGTGGATGCTGACCTGGGTGGGTATCTAAATAGCTAGCCCTGTAATGCCGGGCTATGTACTTAGATTATTGCAAAATGTGCTTCATCCGAAAAGCTATTTTAAAATCGGACATATCGAGTGCATAGAGGAGTAATGTATCTATAATTCTTAAAATAATTGTTATGCTTTTTGTGAACGTTTATCGTGAGTAATTTAGCAAACTGTTAGTAAATTCAACGGAAGTTTGCCGGGGGTTATGCGTTTTCTGAACGTCACATGCTAATGCAAAAAGCTGTTTTTTGATATAAATATGAACTTGATTGAACAGACATGCATGTATTGTATAACACAATGTCCTAGGTGTGTCATCTGATGAAGATCATCAAAGGTTAGTGCTGCATTTAGCTGTGGTTTGGGTTTATGTGACATGATATGCTAGCTTGAAAAATGGCTGTCTGATTTTTTCTGGCTGGGCACTCTGCTGACATAATCTAATGTTTTGCTTTCGTTGTAAAGCCTTTTTGAAATCGGACAGTGGGGTTAGATTAACGAGATTCTTGTCTTTAAATAGCTGTAAAATAGTCATATGTTTGAGAAATTGAAGTAATAGTATTTCTAACGATTCAAAAATCGCGCCACTGGAATATCAGTAGCTGTTACGTAGGTGGGACGAAATCGTCCCACATACCCCAGACAGGTTAACTGTAATGAATTTATCCTCTGCAGCAGAGGTAACTCTGGGTCTTCCATTCCTGTGGCGGTCCTCATAAGAGACAGTTTTATCATAGCGCATGATGGTTTTTGTGACTGCACTTTTAAAGTTCTTGAAATTTTCCAGATTGACTGATCTTTATGTCTTAAAAAGTAATGATGGACTGTCGTTGTCTTTGTTTATTTGAGCTGTTCTTGCCATAATATGGACTTAGTCTTTTACCAAATAGGGCTATCTTCTGTTTACCACCTCTAAGTTGCCACAACACAACTGACTGACTTAAACGCATTAAGAATAAAATAAATTCCACAAATTAACTTTTAAGAAGGCACACCTGTTAATTGAAATGCATTCCAGGTGATTAGCTGATGAAGCTGGTTGAGAGAATGCCAAGCGTGTGCAAAGCTGTCATCAAGGAAAAGGGTGACCACTTTGAAGAATGTCAATATAAAATATATATACATATACTATATATATATACTTTTTTGGTTACAACGTGATTCCATATGTGTTATTTCATAGTTTTGTTTTCTTCACTATGTAGAAAATAAAAATAAATAAAAATAAAGAAACCCCCTTTTTTACATTTCTTTTAAATATCCGGAAATGGATGTACCAATTTCAGATTGCCTACTACAATAGCATATTTATCAGGTTTATACCGGTATCTATTGTCTATTGTTTAATCTCCCCTCAGGTACTGTAATTATCAAGTGCTATCTTGCGATCGGTGTAAATTAATCAAAATATGAGCAGGCAGGTAGAGCTGTAATGAAAAAGCCCTCAAGTTTGGCGCATGCTTTCATAATTAAGAGTGAGAGAGAGAGCGAGAGAGAACCTTTTTCAGTTCCCTCATCTGCCACCACATGATCATACAATTGACATCTTAACTATTGGCCCTGGTCAAAAGTAGTGCACTACATAGGGAATAGGGTGTCATTTGGGAAGCAGGCCCAGTCTGCTCTGCTGTAGGCTTGGAGGCTCTGTGTCACGGAGGCTCTCCGCACTGCTAAAGCTAACTCTCTCTCCTCTGCTCTCATCCTTCTAGACCTATCTGCTGCCTTTGATACTGTGAACCATCAGATCCTCCTCTCCACCCTCTCCGAGTTGGGCATCTCTGGCGCGGCTCACTCTTGGATTGCGTCCTACCTGACAGGTCGCTCCTACCAGGTGGCGTGGCGAGAATCCGCCTCGCACCACGTGCTCTCACCACTGGTGTCCCCCAGGGCTCAGTTCTAGGCCCTCTCCTATTCTCGCTATACACCAAGTCACTTGGCTCTGTCATCCTCACATGGTCTCTCCTGTCATTGCTACGCAGACGACACACAATTAATCTTCTCCTTTCCCCCTTATGATAACCAGGTGGCGAATCGCATCTCTGCATGTCTGGCAGACATATCAGTGTGGATGACGGATCACCACCTCAAGCTGAACCTCGGCAAGACGGAGCTGCTCTTCCTCCCGGGGAAGGACTGCCCGTTCCATGATCTCGCCATCACGGTTGACAACTCCATTGTGTCCTCCTCCCAGAGTGCTAAGAGCCTTGGCGTGACCCTGGACAACACATCGTTTTCCGCTAACATCAAGGTGGTGACCCGATCCTGTAGGTTCATGCTCTACAACATTCGCAGAGTACAACCCTGCCTTACACAGGAAGCGGCGCAGGTCCTAATCCAGGCACTTGTCATCTCCCGTCTGGATTACTGCAACTCACTGTTGGCGGGGCTCCCCGCCTGTGCCATTAAACCCCTACAACTCATCCAGAACGCCGCAGCCCGTCTGGTGTTCAACCTTCCCAAGTTCTCTCACGTCACCCTGCTCCTCCGCATATTCCACTGGCTTCCAGTTGAAGCTCGCATCCGCTACAATACCATGGTGCTTGCCTACGGAGCTGTGAGGGGAACGGCACCTCCGTACCTTCAGGCTCTGATCAGTCCCTACACCCAAACAAGGGCACTGCGTTCATCCACCTCTGGCCTGCTGGCCCCCCTACCTCTGCGGAAGCACAGTTCCCGCTCAGCCCAGTCAAAACTGTTCGCTGCTCTGGCACCCCAATGGTGGAACAAGCTCCCTCACGACGCCAGGACAGCGGAGTCAATCACCACCTTCCAGAGACACCTGAAACCCCACCTCTTTAAGGAATACCTGGGATAGGATAAAGTAATCCTTCTAACCCCCCCCCCCCAAAAAAAAGATATACATGTACTATTGTAAAGTGGTTGTTCCACTGGATATCATAAGGTGAATGCACCAATTTGTAAGTCGCTCTGGATAAGAGTGTTTGCTAAATGACGTAAATGTAAATGTAAATGGTAAAAGTAACAGGTGTGTGCGATTGGCATGGTCACAGCAGCAGGTGTTTGCGCCTGTTAAATTTAAAACCTAGGATTAGGTTTAGAAAGTATCTCAGTATGTCACAGGAATCTCACCTTCTCTGAATTCACACGCATTCTGCCTGCAGAGAGCTGGAACTGGCGATGGAGGGCCATGTGTGTGTGTGCTTGTGTGTGTGTATGTCCGGGGCTGTCAGCGTTGAGTGGAAAACACCTAATTAGAGTTTCCATCTAGTAGATCTAAAGTTTCCAAATTTTAAGACATATCTATCCCTCTCCCTCACAGTCCTTCACAGGTGTGTGTCAGGCAGGCCAACAGCCCAGACCGTCTGGCAGGGTTCGCAGGGTGGCAGCTGTGGGTCGTTGGGCATATAATTGAATACCTGTATTAGAACTTTAGAATAGACATTGAGATCCTTGCAACATTACAAAAAATCATGCAAAACAAATCTTGGTAAAGGAAAACTTTAATAAAATAACTCAGAAAACATGATACAATATTGCATAAAACAATGCATTTTTAGATATATCTGCACAATATGTTTGTTAGCTAGCCAGAAAGTTTTTGATTCCATTATTTTATTTTTATTAACTGTCACTATAACAACATTCCATATTAACAATGGCTGTCGGTAGCTGTTGGGTTTGGGTGAATGGCAATGAGTGGCTCTGTGGTCACATGCAGTGTCAGGGAGGATCCAGGTGGCCTCATTTTACCTGATTACACACATCGTCATGGGAACTAAGCTCACCACATGAGTGTGTCCGGTTCCCTTGTCCCTGGTGTGAAGCAGTACGTCTCTCCCTCTCCATCATACACACATGCAGTTGTTTATTTCCTTATTATTTTCCTTCTGACACACACACACAGCCATCCTGTTGTGTGTGTGTGTCAGTGTGTGTGGTGTATGTGTGTGTGCGTGCGGGCGTGTATACCTGTGTGCGTAAGCATATGTTTGCTTGTGTGTCTGTGTACAGTATGTGTAACACCACAGATGAATAACCATAATATGTGTCACGGTTGTCGTATGATGAAGAAGCGGACCAAAGCGCAGCGTGTGTATCGTTCCACATTTTCTTTATTAAACTGTGAAACTATGCAATACATACAAATAAACAAAACAACAAACCGTGACGAAGAGGTGCAACATACACTAACTCAAAATACAATCTCCCACAAACTCAGGTGGGAAAAACAACTACTTAAGTATGATCTCCAATTAGAGACAACGATGACCAGCTGCCTCTAATTGGAGATCATCCACCCAAAAAAACATAGAAATACAGAAACAAGAACATGACAACATAGAAAATCTAAACTAGACACAACCCCATCACACCCTGACCTACTCTACCATAGAAAATAAAAGCTTCTATGGTCAGGACGTGACAGTACCCCCCCAAAGGTGCGGACTCCGAACACAAAACATCTAACAAAAAAGGGACTGTTAGGGTGGGTGTCTAATGTCGGTGGCGGCTCTGATGCAGGACGAAGAACCTTCTCCTCCCACAGATCCTCCTGTATCGGATCTGGTGCGGGATGAACAACCCTCTCATCCTGCTTATCCGCCAGCATAGGAGGTGGTTTGGGTGCAAGACGACGAACCCTCTCCTCCTGCGAATCCAGCATCATAGGAGGCGGCTCCGGTTCGGGGGGTAGCCCCCGCTTCTCCCGCTGATCCCTCCGCTTTTGTGTCACTGGACCGTGGATCTTTGTCGGAGGAACCGGACCGTGGTTCATCGCCAGAGGCTCTGGACTGCAGACCGCCGCTAGAGACTCCGGACTGCAGACCGCTGCTGGAGGCTCCGGACTGGAGGACGTTGCTGGAGGCTCCGGACTGTGGGCCCTCTCAGGAGGCTCCGGACTGTGGGCCCTCTCAGGAGGGTCCGGACTGTGGGCCCTCTCAGGAGGCTCCGGACTGTGGGCCCTCTCAGGAGGCTCCGGACTGTGGGCCCTCTCAGGAGACTCCGGGCTGTGGGCCATCTCAGGAGGTTCTGGACTGTGGGCCGTCTCAGGAGGTTCCGGACTGTGGGCCGTCTCAGGAGGTTCCGGACTGTGGGCCGTCTCAGGAGGTTCCGGACTGTGGGCCGTCTCAGGAGGTTCCGGACTGTGGGCCGTCTCAGGAGGTTCCGGACTGTAAAACGTCGCCGGAAGCTCCGGACTGGGAACGTCGCTGGAAGCTCCGGACTGGGAATGTCGCAGGAAGCTCCGGACTGGGAACTGTCGCCGGAAGTTCTGGACTGGGAACTGTCGCTGCAAGCTCTGGACTGGGAACTGTCGCCGGAAGCTCTGGACTGGGAATGCGCACTGGAGGCCTGATGCATGGGGCTGGCACAGGTGGCGCCAGACTGGTAACACGCACCTCAGGGCGAGTGCGGCGAGCAGGAACAGGACACACCGGACTGGGCAGGCGCACTGGAGGCCTGATGCATGGGGCTGGCACAGGTGGCGCCAGACTGGTAACACGCACCTCAGGGTGAGTGCGGGGAGCAGGAACAGGACACACCGGACTGGAGAGACTCACTGGAGACCTAGTGCGTGGAGCCGGGACAGGATATACTGGACCGTGGAGGCGCACTGGAGGTCTGGAGCGTAGCGCTGGCACAACCCATCCTGGCTGAATGCTCACTTTAGCCCGGCAAGTGTGGGGCTCTGGCACAGGATGCACTTGGCTGTGCAGACGTACTGTGCAGACGTACTGTGCAGACGTACTGTGCAGACGTACCTCTCAGTTCCTCCACCCACACATGCTATGACATCTTCTGGTTTCAATGATGTTTCTAGAGACAATATCTCTCTCATAATCACTAAATGCCTAGGTTTACCTCCTCTGTACTCACATCCCACCATACCTTTGTCTGTACATTATACCTTGAAGCTATTTTATCGCCCCCAGAAACCTGCTCCTTTTTCTCTCTATTCTGGACGTCACAGACGACCAATTCTTATAGCTTTTAGCCGTACCCTCATATTTATTCTTCTCTGCTCCTCTGGGGATATAGAGGTGAATCCAGGCCCTGCAGTGCCTGGCTCCACACCTACTCCCCAGGCGCTCTCTTTTGATGACTTCTGTAACCGTAATAGCCTTGGTTTCATGCATGTTAACATTAGAAGCCTCCTCCCTAAGTTTGTTTTATTCACTGCTTTAGCACACTCTGCCAACCCGGATGTCCTAGCTGTGTCTGAATCTTGGCTTAGGAAGTCCACCAAAAACTGTGAAATCTTCATCCCTAACTACAACGTTTTCAGACAAGATAGAACGACCAAAGGGGGCGGTGTTGCAATCTACTGCAGAGATAGCTTGCAGAGTTCAGCGGTCAAACGACCTCCACTCATCACTGTCAAACGCTCCCTGAAACATTTCAACGAGCAAGCCTTTCTAATCGACCTGGCCCTGGTATCCTGGAAGGATATTGACCTCATCCCGTCAGTAGAGGATGCCTAGTTATTTTAAAAAAATGCCTTCCTCTCCATCTTAAATAAGCATGCCCCTTTCAAGAAATTTAGAACCAGGAACAGATATAGCCCTTGGTTCTCCCCAGACCTGACTGCCCTTAACCAACACAAAAATATCCTGTGGCGTTCTGCATTAGCATCGAACTGCCCCCGCGATATGCAACTTTTTAGGGAAGTTAGAAACCAATACACACAGGCAGTTAGAAACGCCAAGGCTAGCTTTTTCAAACAGAAATTTGCTTCGTGCAACTCCAACTCTAAAAAGTTCTGGGACATTGTAAAGTCCATGGAGAATAAGAACACCTCCTCCCAACTGCCCACTGCACTGAGGATAGGAAACTCTGTCACCACCGATAAGCCCACTATAATTGAGAATTTCAATAAGCATTTTTCTACGGCTGGCCATGCTTTCCACCTAACTACCCCTACTGCATTCAACAGCACTGCACCCCCCACAGCTACTCGCCCAAGCCTCCCCCATTTCTCCTTCTCCCAAATCCATTCAGCTGATGTTCTGAAAGAGCTGCAAAATCTGGACCCCTACAAATCAGCTGGGCTTGACAATCTGGACCCTTTCTTTCTAAAATTATCTGCCGAAATTATTGCAACCCCTATTACTAGCCTGTTCAACCTCTCTTTCGTGTCGTCTGAGATTCCCATAGATTGGAAAGCAGCTGCTGTCATCCCCCTCTTCAAAGGAAGTGACACTCTTGACCCAAATTGCTACAGACCTATATCCATCCTACCCTGCCTTTCTAAGGTCTTCGAAAGCCAAGTCAACAAACAGATTACCGACTATTTCGAATCCCACCGCACCCTCTCCGCTATGCAATCTGGTTTCAGAGCTGGTCATGGGTGCACCTCAGCCACGCTCAAGGTCCTAAACGACATCGTAACCGCCATCGATAAGAAACAATACTGTGCTGCCGTATTCATTGACCTGGCCAAAGCTTTTGACTCTGTTAATCACCACATCCTCATCGGCAGACTTAGTAGCCTTGGTTTCTCAAACGATTGCGTCGCCTGGTTCACCAACTACTTCTCTGACAGAGTTCAGTGTGTCAAATCGGAGGGCCTACTGTCTGGACCTCTGGCAGTCTCTATGGGGGTACCACAGGGTTCAATTCTTGGGCCAACTCTTTTCTCTGTATACATAAATGATGTCGCTCTTGCTGCTGGTGAATCTCTGATCCACCTCTACGCAGACGACACCATTCTGTATACTTCTGGCCCTTCTTTGGACACTGTGTTAACAACCCTCCAGACTGTTAAAGGAATTTTATATCTTTGATGATAATAATCAAGAATCAATTCGCCTTGACTAATGCCCAAGGTTTGTAAGACAATGGGTTAAAATAATTAGGCAAGGACTCAGCTTTCTGCAAAAGGTATCTGTAGCTTTTATTCAGAGAACGTTCTGAGGTCAGGATAACAAAACAGTCATTATATAGTTCTTGCTTTCTTACGCACATGCATTTACACACACTGTTGGTGACCTGTCTCCCCCACAAACTTCTCACACTCTTTATCACTCCCCTGATCTCGCCTGTTTCTTTCCCTCAAGATAAGAAATGCTTTGAAGCTTTCACTCCCAGGAACATGTGTCTCCTGGTGTCCCTCGTAATTGCATATACACATTCCTTTCCCTATCACATGGTTCCTGAACTTTCCAGAACTAATCAAACTTATCTATCCCTACATTGATCATTACATTGATTATTCATTAACCATTCTGTATGACTAATAATTCATCATGGTCTATTGATTCATTTACCTTTAATAGATAATTCTCTTATCAATTCCACCCTTAAATGATTCAATAATTCACCATGATTTGATCAGATGCTATATGAGAACCATACTAATCACACGCTATATGTAAATGCAATAATCACTCGCTACATGGAAATACATCACACACTATATGGAAATACATCACATCACACGCTATATGGAAATACAATACATCACACGCTATATGGAAATACAATACATCACACGCTATATGGAAATACAATACATCACACTACAATGATTTAAACAAGTCCAATACATTAATATTCCTCATATTCATCCATTACTGTCCTAGGCCTATTTCCAATTATGACACTTCTATTTAGGATTTTCATCATAATTTTCATTTAAGGAACAGTGTATCTAAATGTTGAAAATTGTTTCATCAAACATTGGCTCCTCGTTGTCGAAAGAGACGGAATCATCTCCCTGGCCTGGAGGCCCGCAATCGCCATCCCACTGATCAGAGCTCGGAATCGGTCCATATCTCACCATCTGCTGCATCATCGATCTCTCTAGAGTCCTGGTGATTAAACCTCTCACACATGGGACGAGACAACATCCACACAACACAAACACACTCATACAGGTGAAAGCAGCCCATAATACAGTTTTTACAATACTTTTCCATTTCCCAAACATGGGCTGTGTTCTCAGGAATGTACGTGTAGCGCTGACCCTAATCATTCTACCTACACTGCCCTCTTCTGCCAATAACATATCGAGAGTCAGTCTATTTTACCAGGTCATGAGGGGGGTGGCGGATAATTGATCAGAGAACCTCTTTACTGCATCCCCATTTTCATTCATGAATCTCTGTTGATTATAAAATATGTCATTAATCCCATCCACATTTTTATTTATTGTCAACCACCAAAATAATGTAGTGTTAAAGCCTTCACGTATTTGATTCATAGCTTTGTATTCATCTGGAACTTCCCTGAGGATGCCAATAGCATCCATCTAGACAAAGCTACTCCCATCCTGGTCAAAACTCCTCCTGTGCCTACTTTAGCCTCCTATAACTGGCCTCTGATGACTAACTTGACTTGGTTGGACCTATAACCCCAGGGCGCAAGTTCCTAACCACCCTTTGTGGTAATTTCTGTCGTATGCGTCCTTTGCTGGTACTAGCCCACCCTTCATCAGTTATAGGTGCTGTGAGGTTAAGAATGTTCTATTCATCTCTCAAACCTAAGTCAGTCACATTACCAATTACCTTTCAGTCATTAAAATCATCTAAGTTCTCGGTGCCATTCTTGTATCTATAACACTGGTATTCATCCGGAATTTAGGTGAACCGAGGTGGGTTGGCTGAGTACTTCAATCTGGCCAACCCCAATTCCTGTACAGTTGTCTGCTTCCCCAGGAAATTGTTTAATGTTTACCTTAAATTCTACATCTTGATCTTCTTCGACTCCTTATTCTGTATGTCACTCATCAGTGTATTATATAGTTTATCTTCTCCTTCTTCTCAATGACAACGGTATCGTATGATTAGTACCAGAAGGTGGTGGATCAATGTATCAGTCAGATTAGACTATGATGCAGCTCAGAGTCTCTACTCTTCCCAAAAACCGCCAACCCTCTCCTGCCCTTAGTCTCTCTGCTAGGTACCACCCCATACTCACACCTCTAGGAGCACACACAGTGATGAACGGTCGGGATAGGAAATCTTCGTTAAGGAGGTAACCCCCGGACCCTGTTGGTATCGGTTCTTCTCCTAACTCTGTGTGTGATCAACAGTGTTCATATGTGTACATACCTCCTTGCAGTGGGTAACGTGGACCCAAGTGACTCTCTCAGCTTTTCTAATGGCAAAAGCAGTGGTTTAACAGAACCTGGTATGGGCCTTCCCAATGGTGTTGCTTCCAGTTTTTTTCCCCTCAGGGACTGGATCCACACCCAGTCTCCTGGTTGGATTGAGTGAATCACCTTCTCCTGTAATTCACCTGTTGGACACAAAATCTTGGACATACGGGTTTGGTTAACAAACAGTCTTCTCATGTGCTCTGCTAGTATTTCTTCAACTTCTATGTCTACCTGTTCTGGTATCTCTAACTCTGTCATTCTATAGGCTCTACCTGATTAGCTAAACTGTCATCCATCATTTAAAGAGATGGCTCCTAGTAAACCAACTCTAGGGATAATATCTTGACTTAATATTTTAGCTACCATAATCATGTCCACCAAGTAAGTTGGGAACGCTTCTACCCATTTGCTATACTTATCTATTCTTGTTAAACACCCCTTCTTCCCCTCCTTTCGGAATATTTCAATAAGTCCAATTCCAAATGTTGGAATGGAGCTTCTTACAAAAAAATTTTGTTTAAGTAATTATCCTCTAGGCCATCACTCTTTCCTAACTACTCTACTATACTCCCTTCCCCTTGATACATTGCTTAGCCTATGTATCAATATTGCTGCGTATCCATACAATTTCTTTGGTAGGATAAGTAAATTATCCTTATGTCAGATCTTCTCTTGTAGGATGCCCCCTTTCATTTTCTACATGTCCAATTCTCTCTGGGGCCTTCATCCTCGGCTATTCTGTAAAAATTCTCTGTCTAGTTTCTTATCGTCTTTAAGATTTATCTATGCTGCTTTGTATGGTTTTAAATGTCTATGTGCTTGTCTGTGTAAATATTAACTTTTCTCTCCTTTCTTATTTCACCGGTTCTAGTCAATGCTACTATTTCGGCCTACTGTGCAGAATAGTGTCTGGGCAATGGTTCAGTGTCTAACACCTGAAACCAACTAAGCTTTCATATCTCCTCCTAGCGAATTTACCAAACATAAACTAAAATCAAAACTAAAATACATGCCTGCCAACGGAGCCGATAGTCTCTCCATGAATTAATATCCTAAAGCTAAGTGAACCAAATTCTCTTCCTATCTACTCCTGCTGGCCCCCCTTCTTTCTTCGTACTGCTCCCCAACCCTCAAGGTTTCAGCAGTGCAGGGGAGGATCTCTCTGTCTGCCCTTCTATCTGTCTCCAGCTTTTTCTCATAACAGAAAGTATCAAATCTGGGTTGTTTCCAAATATTGACTAAATGTCTCATTGACTCCTTGGTTGCACTCCTGAACTTTAGAAAAATCAACCTGTCTAGATATTGCATATCTACTTAAATTTATCTCGATACCCTCAATAATCCTGGATCACCTACAGATGTCATGTATCCCTGTCCTGTTGACCTAAGTCTACCATTATTAAACTTCTTCACAACAAAATATAGTAATACTAGTATATCAATTCCACAGCCTTGTTGTGTTAAATCTCTTACACTGAATTCAACAACAGCTGACTTCCTAAGGGAAAATAAATGTATCTACATCATGTAAAAAAATACCCCTGCTACTGGTCAAAATATTTTCAAATCACATAATCAGATCAAAATGACTCATCTGATTTACTCCACCCAGAAAAAATATTTTACCCTTATTGTTCTAGGAAAATAGACTTAAGGAAGCCTACCCTTGGTCTAAGGCTTTGCCCTTTTAGTCCTATCATTGGTTCAAATTATCAATTGTGTCTAAGAGCTTTAACTCCATCATAATTATCAGTTCTCCAAATTCCCTTAAAATCAATATCACCAATGACCTTAATTCACCATCCAAATGGCTTTTCAATGTGGCTGATCAGACCACACAGGAAAAGTCACCAGAGGGGTCAACAAGTCATACCACCTTTTCAGAACCGTGTTTCTTACTACATTAAACAAATTAAGGCTTAGAACTTCATCTACATTTTGTATCCCAGGTTCCCAGAACATTCCCTATCAAATGAATTCCATGTGTTTATTAAAACTCTGAAAACAAGACACTCCCCAGTATCACACAGAAATTTGATTCTCTCTCCCATTACTGTTAGTGTCAAATAGGGTTTCTGTTCTTGTTGTACTGCCAAATCAATTGTAGCCAATTCAAAAACTTCACAATCGCTGTTTATAACTAAATTCTGAAAATCGTCCTTCCCCTCACTAGTATCTGTTCCCCTGCTCTCCATAGTTAGTCATGCCCCATCCTCCTCCTCTGAGTCTGGCTGGGGTCGCCTGACCTTCTTTTCTTTATCTCTACTCCCTCTCTGGCCTTGCTTGTCTCTGTTTTTGTTACAATCTCTACCAGAATGGTTTCCCCCCCTGCAGCGGTTACACGGTGCGTTACACTGTCTAGCAAGGTGTCCTAGCTTGTGACAATTGAAACACTCGTATTCCCCTTTAAGATATCATGTCCCTAGGAATTTTTTATTTATTTATTTATTTTTTCCCAAAGAGAGCTAAGCGCTTCTTTTTCCATACAATAACCACTTGGTCAGCATTTCATCCTGTCACACTGATTGAAAAACCCAAAAGTTGACTATAAACAAAACCTAATAATACTTAAAATTCCATTGTACTCCCCCCAATCATTAGTTTTAAACTTTCTCAATGGTTTATGTGATTGAACATGCCTTTCTGTGGCGCCTGACCTTCTCTCTGTATTTGTCTCGACCCCCTCTCTGGCCTCTCTTACTTCCCTCAGATCTGCTAGCCCCCACCCTACGAGGTTCTGTTTGGTGGCACGATTTATCTCGGGATGCATTCCACTGAGGAAAGCAATTTTTCATTGCTGATAATCCGGGGCTTCAAATCCATCCACTACCGTCGGTTCTATTAACCCAATATTAGCGTTGGACACGTCCTTTAATCTCTCTAGGTATTGGTTTATAGTCTTATGAAATGTCCAAGGGTTTAAAAATATCATGTATATCGCCACAATTCTGTCGCAATTATTAATTTCCGCTCCTTATAATTCATTAGATTTAAGTAACTGCCTTTTCCTTGATTCCGTCCTTCAATTACAACTCCCATTCTCTCTATAAATCATTTAAGCAGGCCATTTAGACCACAAACAACGTACTTTATCGAATTCGCTCCGCTATTCTTTTGAAAGAATCTGTCTTCCTATTTAAACTAAACAAGCTATCAAAACATTCGGTTTCTATCTTAAACAAACACTAACAACAGTATCGTTCTAGTCAAAACATAATAATTACATTTAATTTTAGTCCCATGGTGCATGGGCTGGGATCCGAACACGGGTCCCCCGCATGGCAGGCAAGAATTCTACCACTGAACCACAATGCTATTATTCATGTTTACAATTTCGGTAGTTGTGTCCTACTCGGTCACAATGTTCACAGGGTGTTGTACAGTCTCTGGCGAAATGTCCTGTTCTATCGCAATTAAAACACCGCTTCTTTCCGTCTTGGACAGCGCGTCTCCCTGTTTTTCCCCTTCTGTCTACAGAGTCTGTTCTCCTCCCCGCTATTTCCCCTAGGGTTGCTATCAGGTACTCTGTTTTTTTCTGTTCTTTTTTAATTCTGTTGTTTTTCCCATGCTGCTCATAGTGAACGGCATATCTCTTTACCTCTGCCAGAGTTGCTGTTCCCCATCCTACTAGAGTCCTTTTTATGGCACGACTTATCTCTGGGCGCATTCCACTGAGGAAAGCTATTTTCAGTTGCTGGTGAAATGCTGTATCGTTCCCCTGGGCTACCCGTGGCTCTATTAACCCACTGTTGGCATTGAATACCTCCTTTAATCGCTCTAGGTATTGACTTATAGTCTCATTCTCTTCTTGTTTACACTCGTGAACCTTAGAGAAATCTGCATGTCGGTGATAGTGGTTCCTCAGATTATTACACAGCTGTGTGATTTTCTCGACATACTGTCCATCTATCGCCCAGGGCAATACCACCAAATCATTATGTCCAGGTTCCCACTGTCCCCGGACCGTTGCCCAGTCCTTCCCCACCAGCTGTCTTACTGCTCTCTCAATTTCCCCTGTGTCTAGCTTAAAGCTGGCTGCTAGACCTTCCAGATCTCTTCTGAACCTTTCTATACCTGTCTTAGGATGCACTACACCCTCTACGGCTCGGACCACATCTCTCTGTGTCCATGCCCTGTATACATCCAGAGTGGCCTGTGCCCCATCATCCCCAGCCCGTGGGTTTGGCAATGCTATCATAGGGTACTGGCCACTCTCTCCATTCTCTCTCAACTTCAGTAGCTCCTCTCTCTCCTTACCCTGTTCTTCCAGCAGCCTTCTCAGGGCTTTGACTGTCCTGTCCTCTACACTATCTACATGTCTATGTTCTGCCATTAACTCTAGCTTTTCTACATCTAAACGTCCATCAAATTCATACTTATTTCTCCATTTTGGGTCAAAATAAATGTTCCTTTTATCCTTGGATTCAATATATCTCTCATATATCTCTCTTAATTCCGGGACCTCCTTTGAGGATTTACCACCCATATTATTCAATTGCTTTCCTTGTTATTATGCTTATTCTCACAATCTATGGGTGTGCTTTTATTCTATATTTTTAATAGTCCCTGACTACTTCCCATATACCCCTAATAGTCCCAGACTATTTCCCATATATTTTGAATAGTCCCAGACTACTTCCCACATATTTTTAGCATTCCCAGACTACTTCCCACATTATTTTAGCAGTCCCAGACTACTTCCCATATATTTTTAGCAGTCCCAGACTATTTCCCATATATTTTGAATAGTCCCAGACTACTTCTCATATATTTTTAGTAGTCCCAGACTACATCCCATATCTTTTGAATAGTCCCAGACTATATCGATACGGGGTAGTTTATTTTTAGTAATGGCCTCAACTACTACGAGTCATTACGGACCCGTCTGTTTCCGAATAGTCCCAGACTACTTCCTATATTTAAAATCCTCCCTCACCTTTATCTTGACCAATGCTTTATAGGAATTTTTAGTAAGTTTAGAATTTAACCCCAAAATAATGAATAAAGATTACTGACCTTATCTTGCAGCTGAGAATTCAATGTTCGTTGAATCTCGTCACCACCTCTGTCGCGTACCAATTTGCCACCGGCCTGTAAAGAACCCACAGAAAAGGGCCAGGTCTTTGATTTACGGATATTTCATCCGCCCGTGCACGGTTTCGGTGTCTCCTTGGAACGACAGCGGCAGTTTGAGATCCGGCTCGAAGGACCAATTGTTAAAGGAATTTTATATCTTTGATGATAATAATCAAGAATCAATTTGCCTTGACTAATGCCCAAGGTTTGTAAGACAATGGGTTAAAATAATTAGGCAAGGACTCAGCTTTCTGCAAAAGGTATCTGTAGCTTTTATTCAGAGAACGTTCTGAGGTCAGGATAACAAAACAGTCATTATATAGTTCTTGCTTTCTTACGCACATGCATTTACACACACTGTTGGTGACCTGTCTCCCCCACAAACTTCTCACACTCTTTATCACTCCCCTGATCTCGCCTGTTTCTTTCCCTCAAGATAAGAAATGCTTTGAAGCTTTCACTCCCAGGAACATGTGTCTCCTGGTGTCCCTCGTAATTGCATATACACATTCCTTTCCCTATCACATGGTTCCTGAACTTTCCAGAACTAATCAAACTTATCTATCCCTACATTGATCATTACATTGATTATTCATTAACCATTCTGTATGACTAATAATTCATCATGGTCTATTGATTCATTTACCTTTAATAGATAATTCTCTTATCAGCTTCAATGCCATTCAACTCTCCTTCCGTGGTCTCCAACTGCTCCTAAAAACAAGTAAAACTAAATGCATGCTCTTCAACCGATCGCTGCCTGCACCTGCCCGCCCATCCAGCATAACTTCTCTGGACGGTTCTAACTTAGAATTTGTGGACAACTACAAATACCTAGGTGTCTGGTTAGACTGTAAACTCTCCTTCCAGACTCACATCAATCATCTCCAATCCAAAGTGAAATCTAGAATTGGCTTCCTATTTCGCAACAAAGCATCCTTCACTCATGCTGCCAAACATACCCTCGTAAAACTGACCATCCTACCAATCCTCGACTTCGGCGATGTCATTTACAAAATAGCCTCCAATACCCTACTCAACAAGCTGGATGCAGTCTATCACAGTGCCATCCGTTTTGTCACCAAAGCCCCATATACAACCCACCACTGCGACCTGTATGCTCTCGTTGGCTGGCCTTCACTTCATAATCGTCGCCAAACACATTGGCTCCAGGTCATCTACAAGACCCTGCTAGGTAAAGTCCCCCCTTATCTCCGCTCACTGGTCACCATAGCAGCACCCACCTGTAGCACGCGCTCCAGCAGGTATATCTCTCTGGTCACCCCTAAAGCCAACTCCTCCTTTGGTCGTCTCTCCTTCCAGTTCTCAGCTGCCAATGACTGGAACGAACTACAAAAATCTCTAAAACTGGAAACACTTATCTCCCTCACTAGCTTTAAGCACCAGCTGTCAGAGCAGCTCACAGATCTCTGCACCTGTACATAGCCCATCTTTAATTTAGCCCAAACTACTACCTCTTCCCCTACTGTATTTATTTATTTTATTTATTTTGCTCCTTTGCACCATATTATTTATATTTTAACTTTTAACTTTCTTCAAACTACAAATCTACCATTCCAGTGTTTTTCTTGCCATACTTTATTTACTTTGCCACCATGGCATTTTTTTGCCTTTACCTCCCTATCTCACATCATTTGCTCACATTGTATATAGTCTTATTTTTTTCTACTGCATCATTGATTGTATGTTGTTTTACTCCATGTGTAACTCTGTGTTTTTGTATGTTGTCGAACTGCTTTGCTTTATCTTGGCCAGGTCGCAATTGTAAATGAGAACTTGTTCTCAACTTGCCTACCTGGTTAAATAAAGGTGAAATAAATAAAATTAAAAAAAATACGGTGCGCATCACTGCAGAACAAGGTGCCTGTCTGGTCACACGCTCCTTAAAGCGAGTGCGTGGAGGAGACACAGGACGTACCAGACTGGGGAGGTGCACTGAAGGCCAGATGCGTGAAACAGGTGCATATGACACCGAACTGGTGTCACGCTCCTCAGCACGTCCGCTCTGCAGCGCTCTCAATGCCAACACCTCTCTCCGGAATCTTGCGTTGAGTTCCTCACTCGTCTCCCTGACTGGCTCTGGTTCACCCCTCGGCTCTCCACGGTAAGCACGAGGAGTTGCTCAGGTCCCAAACCTGAATCCACCAAACTCCCTGTGTGCCACCCCAAAACATTTTTTGGGGGAGCTGCCTCTCGGGCTTCCGTCGTTGCCGTGCTAGTTCCTCGTATTGTCGCCGTTCCTCTCTCGCTGTCTCCGCCTGCTTGCCTTGATGGTATAACGACTCGTAATATCGCCGTTCTGCTCTCGCTGCTTCAATTGGATGGCGATACTCCTCCTTTGGATGGCGATACTCCCCGGGCCTTGTCCAGGGTCCTGCCCCATCCAGGATTTCTTCCCATGCCCATTCCTGTTTACCACGCTGCTTGGTCTTTTGGTGGTGGGAGATTCTGTCACGGTTGTCGTATGATCAAGGAGCGGACCAAAGCGCAGCATGTGTATCGTTCCACATTTTCTTTATTAAACTGTGAAACTATGCAATACATACAAATAAACTAATAAACAAAACAACAAAACGTGATGAAGAGGTGCAACATACACTAACTCAAAATACAATCTCCCACAAACCCAGGTGGGAAAAACAACTACTTAATAAGTGTGATCTCCAATTAGAGACAACGATGACCAGCTGCCTCTAATTGGAGATCATCCCAACAAAAAAAAACATAGAAATACAGAAACAAGAACATGACAAAATAGAAAATCTAAACTAGACACAACCCCCTCACGCCTTGACCTACTCTACCATAGAAAATAAAAGCTTCTATGGTCAGGACGTGACATAATATCCTTAATCAATCAAATCAATCAATCAAATTTATTCATAAGCCCTTTTTACATCAGCCGATGTCACAAAGTGCTATACAGAAACACAGACTAAAACCCCAAGCAGCAAGCAATGCAGATGTGGAAGCACTGTGGCTAGGAAAAACTCCCTAGACTCCCTTAATGTGTCTCCATTCCCTCCCCCCTTCCAAGGCCAGTGGTTTTTCCCTCCTCTTGTTGTCTCCTCCATCTTTTTTTGTGGTTGCCTGGCTGGAACAATCCTCTGTCTAATTGTTGGTAGGTCTTTAATCCTGCCAGATCCCAGTAATGCAGCACAGTGCAGTGTAGCATGGCCCGGTCCGCTCCTAATAGGATCTAGTGTATTAACGCTCAGGACAATACTGCCAGCTGTCGCAGACTAGAGCCCCCTACTGGCAAGAGAGAGAGGGAGGTAAAGAGGGAGAAAGAAAGGGAGGGGGTGGAGAGAGAGAGAGAGCGAGAGAGAGAGAGAGAGAGACAGAGAGAGACAGAGAGAACGTGTGTGTGCCTGGAAAGTGTAATGTTCTTAGTCCTGTGTGGAATGACAGAGAGAGCAGCTCATGGAGTCGCAGAAAACCCCCTAAAGTGCAGAGGGGACAACTGCCTTTCTCCCTACTACTTTTTTTTCTGCAAACCTATATCTATTCCACCCACTCCTTTTTCTCTCTATCTCTATCTTCCGCTTCTTAGTTATTTTCTCTCTTTAATCACTTTTCAGTCCCTCCCTTCTCTCCCCGTCTCTTTGTTTCCGTCTTTCACCCAACCCGCTCCTGCCATCCAGTCTGTCGCCTCTCTACTGGCTCTATATGGTTGACTGAGTGACCGACCAGGGACTCTGGTGGAGTGAGTGTCCGTGTCCGGGACTGTGGAGGACTTTCCGGGAGAGTCAGGATGGCGGTGAACTTTGCAGAGGTGCGGGGTCGGGTGAAGAATGTGTGTGCGCAGAACGGGCTCCTCATCCTGTCTGTGTTGGCTGTGGTCATTGGCTGTATGATGGGGTTCCACCTGCGGGGCAAGCAGCTCTCCGACCAGGTCAGTGTCAAAACTAACACCTGCAGGGTGTCCTGTTCCCTCAACCAACCAACACACACCCTTCAATAGTACCCTTCCTTCAATAGTCATTCCCACCATCCCATAAGGACCTGTTCCTTCACACCTCCGCTACAGTTACCACTCCTCTGCTGACCTGAAACACCCTGGGTCTCCTGTTCCCTTACCCCCCCAACCCCCCACCCCATGTTCCCAAAAAGGGAATGGCTGGTAGCCTAGTGGTTAGAGCATTGGGCCAGTAACCGAAAGGTTGCTAGATCAATTCCCTGAGCTGACTAGGTAGAAATCTGTCGTTCTCCTCCTGAACAAGGCAGTTAACCCACTGTTCCTAGGCTGTCATTGTAAATAACAATTTGTTCTTAACTGACTTGCCTAGTTAAATATAAAAATCCCTTCTCCTTACAAATGTGGTGTCCTTGACCCGCTGCACCCTGTTCTCCCTGTCCACTGGTCCCCCTGTCCTCCTGTCCTTGAAAAACACCTTACATAAGAACTGTCCTCCCAAACATTCCCCTCTTTCTTAACACCAACCTCTCCTCAAACACAGCTGTTGTCCTACCATGTGACAATACCAACCTTAATAGCACTGTGTGATTGAATTGTGAATTACCACACACACTTATGTTGTGAGTGTTGAGGTGGGTGCAATGGGGGTTGAGAAAGAGGGAGATCGCTCTATAAGCTGTTGCTGAATATAGACGATCCAACAAAGCCTCTCTGCTCTTTAATGTCGCAGTACCAATGGCTGCTGTCGCTTAGTGGCTAGACCTGAGGCTAGATCACTGTTCTGTCTCTAGGAGGACACTGATCAGACTGACTTATGGAAAGAGACAACATTTTCTGTTTACAAAAGAGCTGGTATACTCAGCTAAAAAATGATATTAAAGTTGAAACACTTCCAAACACAACTCATCCAGTGATTCATGCTGCTGGGTAATGCTGTCCATCCTGCCCCTATTGATTTGTTTGGCTTCACTTGTCCTGTCTGAATTTGTTTTCAAAATAAACATCTTCTCATCAGCCGCGCTCCATATTTGTGAGATGAAGGATTGTTAGTGGCTGTTGCTGTGGCTGTGGAGGCTTAGCTGTGAAGCACATAGATGGGATATAGAGCAGAACACTGCTGTCATTCCCTGTTTGTTTTTTCTTCTTCAATATTTGTTGAAAAGGTATATTCACTTTATTTGGACAGAGATAGATTTGAATAAGACAGGGGATACAGAGAGGGGGGAGATGCAGAGTTACCCGCTAGACCAGCTTCAAGCATGGCATTCGCTGTTTATCAGATAAATAACAGAATACATTGAAATTAGACTCAGTTCATTTGAGAGCATTCTGTTCAAATTAAATATACAAAGGTAATTACGGCACACAATGTACACAATCGGCTGTGCTAATTTTACACATGGGGGGAGTGACAATCCACCAGCCCTGTGGGTTCTGAAAATGAACATTTACTGTTTGTTCTTAGCGACTGTCTTATTACATTGTGTACCGGTGTACTGGTATCTTGTAATTTCAATGATTGACGTAATAAAACAGGACTGTATGAATAATTGGTTATGTGACATTATACATTATTTAGAATGTACACTGAGTGCACAAAATATGACCGACTGACAAGGTGAGTCCAGGTGAAAGCTATGATCCCTTATTGATGTCACTTGTTAAATCCACTTCAATCAGTGTCGATGAAGGAGAGGAGACAGGTTGAAGAAGGATTTTTAAGCCTCGAGGCAACTGAGACATGGATTGTGTATGTGACAAAATATTTAAGTGCCTTTGAACGTGGTATGCCAGGCGCACCGGCTTGTGTCAAGAACTGCAACGCTGCTGGGTTTTTAACGCTCAACAGCTTCCTGTGTGTATCAAGAACGGTCCACCACCCAAAGGACATCCAGCCAACTTGACACAACTGTGAGAAGCATTGGAGTCAGCATGGGTCAGCATCCCTGTGGAACGCTTTCGACACCTTGTAGACTCCATGCACCGGCGAATTGAGGCTGTTCTGAGGGCAAAAGTTGGGGTGCAACTCAATATTAGGAAGGTGTTCCTAATGTTTGAAGAAAAAACAAATGTATCATCTATGGAGATGACAAACTTTGCAGAAAATAATATCTCAAATTGGAAAAGGAGAGTTTCCTGGGGACAAAATAATATGAAGTTACAAAACATTATGGGTATCTCTTCCAGCAGTTACCGTCTGTAGGTAGCCCGCGAGACCGAGTGGATTTTGTCAAAGTAGTATATTTGATAAGAGTCTGAAGCTCTGATAACACCACAATATTGCAACCGTTTAAAGGTCCATTAGACTGGTGGATAAGAGAGCAAGGAGAAGGAAATGGCTTCAATTTACAGTAGTAGTCATGGTGATAAGAGCTACTCATTACTGACATAAAACATCCTAGTTGGTTTTCTTTGAACATTCCATATGTTCTAAACATTAGTCCCAAAAAGATCCCCCCCCCCCAAAAAAAAAGTTATCTCCGGTGCTGTCATATAAGTGGGAGAGAAGACTTAGGAGAATATGATGGAAAAATCAACAAAGTGGAATTCAAGAGGCATCTAATGGTGCCTTGGGAGGGTTTTTGTTTTCGGTTGAAGTAGTTCCTCAATAGCTACTCTTCTGTCTCAATTTCTACCAAAAACATGTTCAAGGGTGCTGTATTTCTGCTCGTGGTGGAGCTCTATCTACATTACCACACGTTTCTTCGAGATGGCCTTCCAAAATATCCAGCACTTCCTTCATTTATATGACTGACCAAGTGGGATATTGTTGGTTGTTTTTACTGAGCTTTGTGCTCTCTTCCTACCTTCTGGCTAGTTGCTACTCACTGTGTATCTCTTGAACACAATTGCTACTCACAGAGTTTACACATGCAGCCAAATTCTGATCTTTTGCCAAATTATTGGTAAATGATCTGATCTGATTGGTCAAAAAGATAATTTAGTGCCAAAGATCCGAATTAGGCTGCCCGTATAAACGCAGCCTAAGAGAACACCGTGGGAAGCAACTTCCCACTTGGTAAGTCATATAAACTAAAGAAATGCTGGATATTTTAGAAGGCCATCTTGAAGACACTTGTAGTACTGCAGATAGAGCTCCACCAGGTCGAGCAGAAATACAGCACCCTTGAACAGGCACGTTTTGGCCAAAATTCTTAGACAGAAGAGTAGCTATTCAGGAACTACTTCAACAGAAAAACCAAAACCCTCCCAAGGCCTCTTCAAACACAGACACAAGGCTGCGTTTAGACAGGCAGCCCAATTCTGAGCTTTCTTTCACCAATTGGTCTTTTGACTAATCACATCAGATATTTTTCAGAGCATATCTGATTGGTCAAAAAAACAATTTGTGATTTTTTTTTATTTTTAGAATTGGGCTACTTGTCTAAATGCAGCTATAGAGCCACAGTGAATCCAGTAGCTCTTTTACATGGATTAGGCTAATGTTGTACTATGGAGGGGAAGCAAAGGAAATGTTTGAGGGGTAACCAAAATTATACTATTATTTGTTATGAGAGCTGGTTTTCTATCCCCTCTTTCTGCTGTGAGGTAGAGTGGGTAGGAGAAAGTAGAGTACTGGAGGCGGAGGAGGTCCTGAGGGTGTAGCCATGTCTTCATAGGGAATGGGAGGGGGGGAGTGAGTGGATAGATGCACACAACATACCATCACCCCTACTCTCCCCCTCCACTGTCTTGAAGGTTATTTCTCAAACCGACAACGGTTTGTTCTGCACTAAGGCAAAAAAACAAACCATACAAAGTATACACATAGTTGAGGTGGAGGAAGGAACAATTGAATGTTTGTTTGCGTTGTATTTCTCCTGTTTGTTTGGGAATGGTTTAGATACCTTTTTTCCCGCCACCTAAAACTAGTCTATAGCAAAAGGATCGTCTAATATAATTAACCAGATTAATAATTTGCTTAATTTGAGAGACTGTGATGCCACTGCTTTTAAGCCTTGTTCACTCTGGCAGTTTGAAGTCACTAAAATCAAATTTTTATGCATATTTGAGTCAGTTCTTTTTCCTGTAGTCTGAACAGCCAAAAAGCACATTGAATCGGATATTTCAAACCATCTTCATATGTTGTTTGAAAGCAGATACTAATCTGATTCCTGGCCATACAACTTCACATTTATGTCATTTAGCAGACAATCTTATCCAGAGCGATTTACAGGAGCAGTTAGGATTAAGTGACTTTCTCAAGGGCACATTGACAGATTTTCACTTAGTCGGTTCAGGGATTCAAACTAGCAACCTTTCAGTTACTGGCCCTACGCTCTTAACGACTAGGCTACCTGCCACCCTCGTGCCTGAATGGTCAAATCTGATTTATTAAGTGGTAGACTGTTATTTGGCATATCTTGTTGCTTGCTAGCTACTCTGTTGACAGTTTGACAAGAACATGTGGTAGCTAACTAGCTTGTTCATTCTTTACAAACAAATTTGTGAATGTGCTTGAATGCTAAACAGATAGCTAGTTGACTGCTGTGGCTAGCCAAAAAAGGACTTGTTTTAAACACACCCGTCGTTACTATGACAACTAGCGTAGCCATGTCAGCAAAAGACCGCTGCCTGAACACACACAAATCTGGATTGGTCACTTGTAACTTGTTCTTTGGACAGTCAGTTTCCAAAACGCATTTGAAAAACAAAACTGATTTGAGCATTAACGCCTGCAGTGTAAACAAGGCTTCAGAGCAACTGACTCAAACTAATCTTCCCAAATCTAGATCTCCACACAATTATTTTAAAACCCTCTGAACCCTAACCCCGGTCCCCTTTCCCTCCCATTTTGCTGTCCTGCTATCATGCAACAGATGTATTGCATGATATTACAAACAAGATGAACCATCAGGTCTTATATAGCGATCATTTATGGGTTATGATATGATCAACCTCCCAAAATGTCACTGGGTGTTTCATTTATTGGGATTAGGTGGTTATAATTGGGGCAGTGTGTGCATGTGCCACATGTCAGCCTTGTGTTCGGCAGATGCCAGGGCCTGATACCAGCTGTGTGTGCGCGTCTCTCCCGTGACACACACACTCACTACTAATCAGCCCGCCATTTGACTGCAGTGATCCTGATCTAATCTCTCTCTCCTCCTGTCTTTCCACCCCCTCTTCCTTCCTAATATTAAACAACAGCTAAAGCTCTTTAGCCGTTATCATCTCTCAGACTTATTGTGTTTGAATTCATCCCTCTCGCTCCCTTCCTCTCTCTCTCTCTCAAAACCTTCTCTCTATCTCTCCACACCTCTCTGTTCCCAACATCTTTGTTTCTCCCACTACTCTCCATCCCCCCCAACCATCCCTCTCTCTATCCTCCTCATATCCACATCCTAAGGAATTGTAAACACTTCCCATCTTAGTAAATACAGTAGAACAAATTATAGTAAATACCTGAGAGGTTGATGTTCTAACAGATGCCTATTTAATTATTTATCTGGATTGAATATTCCCATTCATATCACATGCTGTTTGTAACTTGCCACTGAAGTTTAAAGGGGATCATTTTATGTTGGTGACTTTTCCTGTTGAAAAATAATATCTGACGTATAAATACAGTAATGTACACACACTTAAGGGTAAAAAAATATGTTTTGAGCAACGTAGTGTTTGTTTTTTTACACAAATGCAAACTTCACAGAGTAGGCCATTCAAGGAGTTGGTCTGATGGTGGTCCCATTGTGTGTTTTTACCTTTGTGGGTACATTACTGCATTTATTCTTGGCATAAAGCTTTTAAGTTGGTCTGAAACTCTTTGTTTACAGGCCACATCAAGCCTGCAAGTCACGTTATACTGGTTTACAAAGTGATTTCTAATGGAATCCAACAATTGAAACGTTTAATAACCCCATACCTGAATTCAGAATGACTGCCAGGGTTGGGGTAATGTATTATTGAGACTATCTAAATCATATAAACTGGAACCGCCATCTCAGCAACAGGTGCAATAAGTCCAACTACAAACTGATTTGATTAGTTAAAAAAAGTATGTTATTTATGTTTGTGTAGCATAATATTAACCAACCAAACACAGTGCATGCAAAAACACAGGTATTGAAACAAACAATTCAGAAAAATCTACCTGTAAGAGAGCATGCTGGGAAATATGATAATGATGAGCGTGGTTTTGAGTTGTTTTGATCAAACAAGTTTGTTGAGTAAACACACTAACACATTAGCTCAAGTTCTTGTCCTTTTGAAGTCTGCTTAACTCGCGTAATAACGCTGATTAAACGATTGGTTGAGTTGGCTTTTTGACAGTGTTGCCTTCCAAAGGCAACAAGAATTTGTAATTTTACTCAACAAGCTTTTTCAAATTCAGCTTACTTCGAGAAGAGTTTGTTGAGTAAACAAACTTGAACACATTACTTCAAATTATAACGCTGATTAGGAACTGGTTAAGTTGGCTTTTTACAGTGTGGTAAATCCAAAATGCCTATCTACAGTAAGCCTACCCAATATTTACAGTAGGTCTATCTACCCTAACTAACATCCTGCTCTGCTTTGTTTGTCCTCTCTGTGTTTATGTAGGAGGTGAAGTACTTCCAGTTTCCTGGAGAGCTCCTGATGAGGATGTTGAAGATGCTCATTCTGCCTCTCGTCGTCTCCAGGTAGGAACACAACAGAGGGCATGCTGGGTAGTTCACCCTCCTCCCAACACACACACACATACACAGTACTTGGAAAATATTTGTGCTTGTATTGATCTTCGCTGACAAAAAGACAACATCTACTTCCATGCCCTGTCCTTCTGACTTGGAAACTAGCTGCAGTATGTCCTAGAATTTGCTGTTGTTTATTTATAAGATTACATTTTCAGGTCATGCAGTTCTGCTGTTGTTTGCAGAACTGTGAGTGTGTTTGGTGTTAGCTACATATGACTGCTGAGAAATGTAAAATAAAACTACATAAACACACTCAAAAGCCATGAGGTCGAAGGAATTGTCCATATAGCTCCGAGACAGGATTGTGTCGAGGCACAGATCTGGAGAAGGGTACCAATACATTTCTGCAGCATTAAAGGTCCCCAAGAACACAGTGGCCTCCATCATTCTTAAATGGAAGAAGTTTGGAACCACCAAGACTTTTCCTAGAGCTGGCCACCCGGCCAAATTGAGCAATCGGGGGAGAAGGGCCTTGGTCAGGGAGGTGACCAAGAACCTGATGGTCACACTGACAGAGCTCCAGAGTTCATCTGTGGAGATGGGATAACCTTCCAAAAGGACAACCATCTCTGCAGTACTCCACCAATCAGGGCTTTATGGTAGAGTGGCCAGACGGAAGCCACTCCTCAGTAAAGTTTGCCAAAAGGCACCTAAAATTCTCTCAGACCATGAGAAACAAGATTTTCTGGTCTGATGAAACCAAGATTGAACTCTTTGGCCTGAATGCCAAGCGTCACGTTGGAAGGAGACCTGGCACCATCCCTACGGTGAAGCATGGTGGTGGCAGCATCATGCTGTGGGGATGTTGTTCAGCGGCAGACTAGTCAGGATCTAGGGAAAGATGAATGGAGCAAAGTACAGAGTGATCCTTGACGAAAACCTGCTCCAGAGCGCTCAGGATCTTGGACTGGGGTGAAGGTTTGCCTTTCAACAGGACAACAACCCTAAGCACACAGCCAAGACAAAGCAGGAGTGGTTTCGGAGTGGTTTGAGTGGCCCAGCCAAAGCCTGGACTTGAACCTGATCGAACATCTCTGGAGAGACTTGAAAATAGCTGTGCAGTGACGCTCCCCATCCAACCTGACAGAGCTTGAAAGGATCTGCAGAGAAGAATGTGAGAAAGTCCCCAAATACAGGTGTGCCAAGCTTGTAGCGTCATACACAAGAAGATTCAAGGCTGTAATCGCTGCCAAAGGTGCTTCAACAAAGTAGTTGTAAAGGGTCTGAATACTTATGTAAATGTCATATTTCCATTTTATTTTCATTAATAAATGTCCAAAAATGTCTAAAAAAATGGTTTTGCTTTGTCATTATGGGGCATTGTGTGTAGATTGATGAAGGCAAAAACTATTTAATCCATTTTAGAATAAGGCTGTAACATAACAAAATGTGGAAAAAGTCAAGAGGTATGAAAACTTTCTGAATACACTGTATATATTTCAGGAGCTTTCTTTTATCTCCTAGATACATATCTCCTAGATATAAGACAGTCACTTCAAAACCTTATTCCTAATGATTTATTTTTTGACTGTCTTTTTTTTTGCCATACATTTTTATGGGCTATAGTGGTTGTCACGTCCTGATCCTAGTAAGATGTAATTTTCTATAGTAGAGTAGGTCAGGGCGTGACAGGGGATGTTTTTGTGTTTTTCTATGTTTTCTATTTCTATGTTTAAGTTCTAGTTATTCTATTTCTATGTTGGGATTGTTTGGGTTGATCTCTAATTGGAGGCAGCTGATCCTCATTGCCTCTGATTAGAGATCATATTTAAGTAGGGGTTTTTCTTCCTGGGTTTTGGTGGATGTTTTCTGTTTAGTGTGTTTCACCTGACGGAACTGTTGTCGGTCGTTTTGTTGTTTTGTTCTAGTGTCTTCATAATAAAAGTGAATATGAGCACTATACACGGTGCGCCTTGGACCCCTTTATACGACCCGCGTTACAGTGGTAAAGGCCAAATTCAATATTTTATCAAATTATTTTGCAATCTTAAAACAATTCAATTTAAAACAATATGTAATCTTAGTAGATCCCCCCATAAGGTGAAACGTTTGAATGAAATATAGGCCTACTGCTTCTATATTCTAATATTCTAAAAGTATTTTTTTTTATTAATCAGCTTCATGGTTTAATATACAGTTGGCTGTTTTTTCCGTGCATCGGCAAGACAGAACACTTGGGGTAAGACAAGGGGTGGCGGTCTGTGTCTATTTGACAATAACAGTTGGTGCGCGAAATCAAATATTAAGGAAGTCAGTGGTGTAAAGTACTGAAGTAAAAATACTTTAAAGTACTACAGTACTTAAGTAGTTTTGGGGTATCTGTACTTTACTTTACTAATTATATTTTTGACAACTTTTACTTCACTACATTCCTAAAGAAAATAATATACTTTTTACTCCATACATTTTCCCTGACAACCAAAAGTACTTGTTACATTTTGAATGGCTAGCAGGACAGGAAAATAGTCAAATTCATGCACTTACTGTATCAAGAGAACATCCCTGGTCATCCTATTGCCTTTGATCTGGCGGACTCACTAACCACAAATGCTTTGTTTATGTCTGACTGTTGGAGTGTGCCCCTGGCTATCCGTAAAAAAAAAAAAAAGAAAATGGTGCAGTCTGGTTTTCTCAATATAAATAATTTTAAATTATTTATACTTTTATTTTTACTTTCAATACTTAAGTATATTTTAGCAATTACATTTACTTTTGATACTTTTACATACCCCAACCAGAAGCCATGGATAACAGGCAACATCCGCACTGAGCTAAAGGATAGAGCTGCTGCTTTCAAGGAGCGGGACTCTAACCCGTACACTAATAAGAAATCCTGCAATTCCCTCAGACGAACCATCAAACAGACAAAATGTAAATACAGGACTAAAATTGAAGACTTGCAAACTATTATGGACTACAAAGGGAAGCCCAGCTGCAAACTTCCCAGTGACACAAGCCTACCAGACGAGCTAAATTACTTCTATGCGCGCTTCAAGGCAGCAACACTAAAGCATGCATGAGAGCACCAACTGTTCCAGACGACTGTGTGATCACGCTCTTTGTAGCCAATGTTATTTAACCTTTATTTAACTAGGCAAGTCAGTTAAGAACAAATTCATTACAATGACAGCCTCTTATTCTTCTTAAAACTGCATAAAAGTTTGTAAGGAAACATTTCACGGTAAGGTTGTATTCCTGTTGTATTCAGCGCATGTGACAAATAATAACATTAGATTTTTGGGATTTTAAGAAATCCAGCGGTAACCTGCAGGAGCACGTTGACCTTCTACCTGTGCGTTGCAATCGACGTTTCACAATATTGTTGAGCCATTAACTATCTCTCCTGATTCACCTAATCAAGGGATTAATGATTAGTTGACAAGTTGAATCAGGTACGCTAGCTGAGGAATAGTTAAAATACATGGAACCGCCGGGGGCCCACGAGGAGAGGTTTGAAAACCCCTGGCCTAACTAAGTCCTGTGAGTTTCCTTTCCTCCTTGTTGCAATGTTGGTGTTTATGCAAGGTTTTCATGCAACAGAATGTCAGTGCAGTTCTACAAGTGATTATTATACAATTTCTACGTTCACCTGAATTCTCCTCACAGAGAAAAAGCAGGGAATAATATTTATGTGGCGGTACTATAAATCTGATGCCGTTTTATGGGGTTTGATAAGTTCTTGCTAATGGTGAGCCGGACAGATTCTCTCCAGCCCGACTCTATTTTGGAACCAAATCTTCTGTTCCCTGGCTACATGAGGCTGCAGCGATGTTGACCGGCAAAAAATGAAATAACAAATCATGCAAACGGACTGATTACATGCAGGACGCTTTGCGGAATAAGCTACTTACAATCCCTGCTACGGCAAAGACTGGATGAGAAGTTGATCCCCCTCTCTCTCTCGCTCTCTCTCTCACCCTCTTTTTATGTCTATCTCTCTCGCTCTCTCACCCTATTTTTATCTCTATCTATCTCTACCTCTCTCTCCCTCTCTCTCGCTCTCCATCCCTCCCTCCCTCCTCACCTCTAAGCAGAAGGGCCAGGCCAGTCAGTGTTCTAGTCCCTCAGTCACATGCACAGCAGGAGTTAACTTTAGTCCATGCTAGGTTTCCTGCCAAAGAGGCACATGATGGTTAATTACGTTAATAACAACTTATCTGATACTCTATATTATTGTATAAAACTGTAGTATTACTATATTTACATACTATAGTATTCATTGTAGTGTTTTTGCAGACTTTACAGTAGTATTCAATGTAGTGTTTTTGCGGACATGACTGTAGAAAAGTTGTAATTAACGTAACGTGCCTGGATATGGGCTCTGTTCCTTGGTGTCCACATCACTAAGGACTTAACATGGTCCTCTTACACCAGCACAGTTGTGAAGAAGGCATGACAGCTCCTCTTCTCTCTCAAGAGGCTGAAAATATTTCGCATGGCCCCTCAAGATCCTCAAGAATGTTTACAGGTGCACCATCGACAGCATCTTGACTGGTTGCATCACCAGCTGGTATTGCACCTGCAACGCCGTCAACCACGGGGCAAGCTCCCAGATATTCAAGACACTCATACCAGGCGGTGTCTGAGGAAAGCCCCCAAAAATCGTAAACAACACCAGTCACCCCAGCCATGGACTGTTCTCTCTGCTACCGTCCAGTAGACGGTACCAGAGAATCGGGTCTCAAAACAACAGGCTCCGAGACAGCTTCTTTCCCCAAGCAATAACCCAGCAAACCAAAATTGGTTCTGTGAAAGTTCCCAGAACATTTGTTAGGTTGCGGCTAATGTTCTCATAACAAAATAACTGTCCGGTTGTCCTGGTGATTGTATAGAACATTCGCCTGATGTCCTCGCAAGAACGTTCTCAGAACACATTTTGTCTGTTTGTGTTATTACATTGCCTGGAACCTAATGAGAACGTTTGGGGAATGTTATGTGGTGGTTGTTACAGATGCTGAGCACAACATTTTAGTGAATGTTAGGAGAACATTCCAAAGATCTTAAAAAACATTTTTTTGTAATGTTAGATAACGAGAACTAAATGGGAAGCTTAGCTAATGTTTACATTTTAGCAGACGCCTTTATCCAGAGCAACTTACATTAAGTAGTGAGAACATACATTTTTGTACTGGTCCCCCATGGGAATTGAACCCACAACCCTGGTGTTGCAAGCACCATGCTCTACCAACTGAGCCACTCAGGACCAAATGTTCCTGGTTTGCTGGGAAGAGTGGTGAACAGTTAAACAACGGCTGCCTACCCTCTCTCATGGACTATCTGAAGTGACTATCTGTACAGACTGTATGCTCACTCACTGGTCTCTACCTACACATTCACACACACACACCTAGACCGGGGGTGAAGTCAGGCGCAGGAGACCAAATACCAAATATGCACTAGCAGAGCGTTTATTCCTGAGTCCAAAACACCATGAACAGGCATAAAAACCAGACAAAATAATCCCACCCAAAAGGGCCAGAACGCAGTCCAGAAAGAAACGCCAGTCCACATAAGACAAAGAAAATATAATGCAACCCCAAAACCACGACAGGTAAAACAAAACAATCGCGCACGAACCCAACCTGGTAGGGCGAGACTAAATAACCCACTAATAAACCTAACTGAAAAAAGGTGAAACACAGGACAGACAAAACCAAACGAAAAGGGAAAAAGGGATGAGTGGCAACTAGTAGACCGGCAACGACGACCGCCGAGCCCCGCCCGAACAGGGAGAGGAGCCACCTTCGGTGGAAGTCATGACAATCAACTTGTCTATCATTTTCTTTTGTCGTTACTTGTTGCCCTAGAATACTAAATAAACCTTTGCTCACCAGAATAATGTGATAAATCAATAAATGGAATACTTCAGCAGCAGTTATTTTATTAGCGGTGAGGAATAAACAGGCGGCAAATACTTACAATATTTACAAAGATAACTAACCGGTCAAAGAGCAACATAGAACATAAACTGAATCAAATATGAGCTCATTCTAAAGAAAACCCAGGCTTCAATCATGCCTGAAAAACCTGGCAGCATGCCAACCTGTTCCCTGTCTGTCTCCCTATAAAAAACAATGAATTACAGGGTTTAAATAGGACTCCCCATCATGCAACAGCCAATGAGAATCCGTTTCACATCAGGATATTCAATTAACATTACAATGCACAAATTACAATCCAGACATATTAAGATCACAATCATGCATAGAGATTTATACTAGCACACATCTCAATAAATGTGCTAACCCCACATAATATAAAATCAATTAATGTGCGTTTTGTAAACAGTGTCTGGTTATTATAATCCTGAAATACTTTAGATTGTCTGATTGAGGACATACACTATAGTACAATTGTCACAGTTCTACACATGATTGAGGGATACTACAGTGTGGAGTGTAGTATTCTATAGTATACTATATAATTCTATAGTAAGTACTATAGTATTCTATAGTAAACTCAAATATTTTTTCATGTGGGTAGGGTTGAGGTTAGCTGTCTGGGGAACTACGTACAATTCCCACCCACCAACCTACTCATCCGCCCATCCGCCCCACCCACCTGAAGCCCATCATCCGCACAAATACATCCACCCACCTCCAAGAAACCCACCCACCCACCAGCCTCCACCAAGGATCCTCATTAGCATATGGAACAGGCTTCATACAACAAAATACGTTTTGAATTGATCAGTGGTTCCCTTTATAGTTATTTTGTTACAGGTATCCACATGGGTAAACAAGCCAACTCCAGGCTACAATATAGTTGTTGTTTGTTGCTATATACTTCCGTACTAATCAGTATGGATTGCATATTCTCTACATCTCTATGGTTCTGATTATGTTGATTGGTCAAGTTAATAATCCTGACAAATGTATTTATTTAATTTTTTATTTATTTCACCTTTATTTAACCAGGTAGGCAAGTTAAGAACAAGTTCTCATTTACAATTGCGACCTGGCCAAGATAAAGCAAAGCAGTTCGACAACATACAACAACACAGAGTTACACATGGAGTAAAACAAATATACAGTCAATAATACAGTAGAAAAATAAGTCTATGTACAATGTGAGCAAATGAGGTGAGATAAGGGAGGTAAAGGCAAAGTAAATACAATATAGCAAGTAAAACACTGGAATGGTATATTTGTAGTAGAAGAAAGTGCAAAGTAGAAATAGAGATAATGGGGTGCAAAGGAGCAAAATAAAATAAATAAAATAAATAAATACAGTAGGGGAGAGGTAGTTGTTTGGGCTAAATTAAAGATGGGCTATGTACAGGTGCAGAGATCTGTGAGCTGCTCTGACAGCTGGTGCTTAAAGCTAGTGAGGGAGATAAGTGTTTCCAGTTTCAGAGATTTTTGTAGTTCGTTCCAGTCATTGGCAGCAGAGAACTGTAAAGAGAGACGGCCAAAGGAGGAATTGGCTTTGGGGGTGACCAGAGAGATATACCTGCTGGAGCGCGTGCTACAGGTGGGTGCTGCTATGGTGACCAGTGAGCGGAGATAAGCGGGGACTTTACCTAGCAGGGTCTTGTAGATGACCTGGAGCCAGTGGGTTTGGCGACTATTATGAAGCGAAGGCCAGCCAACGAGAGCGTACAGGTCGCAGTGGTGGGTAGTATATGGGGCTTTGGTGACAAAATGGATGGCACTGTGATAGAATGCATCCCGTTTCTTGAGTAGGGTATTGGAGGCTATTTTGTAAATGACATCGCCGAAGTCGAGGATCGGTAGGATGGTCAGTTTTACGAGGGTATGTTTGGCAGCATGAGTGAAGGATGCTTTGTTGCGAAATAGGAAGCCAATTCTTGATTTAACTTTGGATTGGAGATGTTTGATGTGAGTCTGGAAGGAGAGTTTACAGTCTAACCAGACACCTAGGTATTTGTAGTTGTCCACATATTCTAAGTCAGAACCGTCCAGAGTAGTGATGCAGGACAGGCGGGCAGGTGCAGGCAGCGATCAGTTGAAGAACATGCATTTAGTTTTACTTGTTTTTAGGAGCAGTTGGAGGCCACGGAAGGAGAGTTGTATTGCATTGAAGCTCGTCTGGAGGGTTGTTAACACAGTGTCCAAAGAAGGGCCAGAAGTATACAGAATGGTGTCGTCTGCGTAGAGGTGGATCAGAGACTCACCAGCAGCAAGAGCGACATCATTGATGTATACAGAGAAAAGAGTTGGCCCAAGAATTTAACCCTGTGGCACCCCCATAGAGACTGCCAGAGGTCCGGACAACAGGCCCTCCGATTTGACACACTGAACTCTATCAGAGAAGTAGTTGGTGAACCAGGCGATGCAGTCATTAGAGAAACCAAGGCTATTGAGCCTGCCGATGAGGATGTGGTGATTGACAGAGTCGGAAGCTTTGGCCAGGTCAATGAAAACGGCAGCACAGTATTGTTTCTTATCGATGGCGGATACGATGTCGTTTAGGACCTTGAGCGTGGCTGAGGTGCACCCATGACCAGCTCTGAAACCAGATTGCATAGCGGAGAAGGTGCGATGGGATTCGAAATGGTCGGTAATCCGTTTGTTGACTTGGCTTTCGAAGACCTTAGAAAGGCAGGGTAGGATGGATATAGGTCTATAGCAATTTGGGTCAAGAGTGTCCCCTCCTTTGAAGAGGGGAATGACAGCAGCTGCTTTCCAATCTATGTGAATCTCAGACGACACGAAAGAGAGGCTAGTAATAGGGGTTGCAATAATTTCGGCAGATAATTTTAGAAAGAAACGGTCCAGATTGTCTAGCCCAGCTGATTTGTAGGGGTCCAGATTTTGCAGCTCTTTCAGAACATCAGCTGAATGGATTTGGGAGAAGGAGAAATGGGGAAGGCTTGGGCGAGTAGCTGTGGGGGGTGCAGTGCTGTTGACAAATCAGTTTAACACCTAATGTTCATACCTTTCAACATAGTTGGAAATGGCATTGTCTGGGTCTGTCTGGTATCTTCATATCTTAATGTAAAATGTAATGTAAATGTCTGTGGTAACGCCATGTCTGTCAGTTTTGGGAGCTGAATGCCCAGTGATTTGACAGTGATTAATTCCCAGAGCATTTATTTTCCAACTGATTCAATCCCTGTCGTCCTCTGTCTGCCCGCCCACCCGCCCCCCGTCCGTCCGTCTGTCTGTCTGTCTCTACTAGTAATAAAAGGCCTCAGCCCTCTGATAAACCCCTTATGGAAGAAAATCCCAACTGATTATTAGTTCAGCAGAGCAGGTTAAACATCGTATTCAAGTCAGATGAAATATGAGTTTTAGAGTGAATTGTTTTTCTGGCTTCTCAATCGTGATGGACAGGACAGAGCTTTGGAAACTACTTGTATGGTGTTCTTGTAGGAAGATACACTAGCTGTGCAGCAAAGGGCAAGGAGGGTTTCTAGATTTGGACATACTGTAGAATAGTGTCTGTTTGTTTTTTGTTTGTCCATAATAGTAGTATTGCCTCATGCCAATTATTGTCTCATTTGTTATGTCACTGTAATCTTTAATAGCACTAATGGGGTATTGGTAATAGTCTGGATGGCCAGCTGTCATCTTCTGTATGTACAGTAATATAGTGGTCTGGTACTGCAACATGTCTGAAAATAGTATTCATGTATAATTATTTATTATGCTATAATTTAATCCTACTGTTTTTATGTTTGTTTGCTGACCATATTGGATAAAGGATGTGAGGGCTAGAATGTCATTGTTTTTGCATAAAAGAGATCAATAATAAGGATTTATGATGCCTCTGTGTGTTAATTATCTGATCCTTTGATTGTGCCTCCACATTTTCATGCAAGATAAATTAAAGCTAAAAGACAGAGACCTAAGGTTAATGAGTGATGGCAGGCATGTCATTTCTTTGAGGCTGTACCCTGCTGCACACATAAGATCAGGAACTGTTGGCCAAGCTATGTTACTTCCTGAGACTATTTCAGCCTTGCGCGTGCATGTGTGTTTAGATATGGATACAGTCAAGGAAAGGAGCACTCAGTCAGCTCCACTGTTTCCACTCGAGGAGGAGGAGGGGTGGATTATTAGAAGTCTCTTGTCCAAAGAAGGGAAGGTAGAGTACAGTGCAGTAAGCCTCAGATGGCAGATAGTCATATGCGAAATTATTGGCACCATTGGTATAGATGAGCAGAAAATACTGTATAAAATAAATACTGAGCTATAGTGTATTGTAAGGCGTCTAGATGTAGCAGGTAAGGCGGAGTAGGGCGCAGGACACAGAGATGAGTAATTCACGTACTCACAACAAATATTCCAAGAAGGAAAATAATCAAGCTCACAAATACAGACCAACTTACAATGAACAAACACGCACAAAACCATGGGGGAAACAGAGGGTTAAATAAGGAACATATAATTATGGGATGGAAACAAGGTGTGTACAATGAAGACAAAACAAATGGAAAATGAAAAGTGGATTGGTGGCGGCTATAAAACCGGTGACGTCGACCGCCGATCGAACAAGGAGAGGGACCAACTTCGGCGGAAGTCGTGACATGTATGCTCTAATTTTTTTATTTATTATCTTCTTTGGTACTAATACAATTGTTCAGAGGAAAAATATTTAGTTTAACAAGTAATACAAAAAAATCTAAAAAATATAGGTGTCATTATTATTGGCACCCCTGTTTGCAATACTTTCGGCACCCTTCCCTTGCGAGGTTAACAGCACTTATTAGCCTTTTTCTATAATGTTTTATGAGATTGAAGAACAAATTGGGGCGGATCTTAGACCATTCCGCCATACAGAATATTTTAAGATTCTTGCTATCCTTCGGTCTGTGCGGAGTACGGAGTCATTGCAAAATGTTGATTTTGTGGTCAATTAACCATTTCTTTGTGAATTTTGATGTGTGCTTGGGTTATTGTCTTGCTGGAAGATCAACTCGCGGGCAAGTTTCAGCTTCCTGGCAGAGGCAATCAGGTTATTGGCTAAAATGTCCTGGTACTTGGTAGAGCTCATGATGTGGTTGACCTTAACAAGGGCCATAAGACCAGCGGAAGCAAAACAGCCTCATAACATAAAAAATCCAGCACCATATTTTACCTACTGTAAAATATGGTGCTGGATTTTCTGCATATGCATTCCTTCTTTTGGCACCAAACTCACCACTGGTGTGAGTGGCCAAAGAGCTCTATTTTCGTGTCATCTGACTATAACACTGGTTCCATTTCAAATACCAATGCCGTTTAGCAAACTCCAGGTGTTTACATTTGGGGTTTTTTTTGCTCTAAAAAAGTGGGAAACTTGCCTGCTAGAGGACCCAAGTGTATATTGTCCCCACGCAGAGTGAGCAAGATGGTTCGGAAGGCAAATGAAAGTCCAAGGGTCACAGCGGGAGAGTTACAGAACTGGGTCGCTTCTTGGGGTCACCAAGTCTCCAAATCTATAATTAGACGTCACCTCCTTGCCAATAAGCTTTTTGGAAGGGTTGCCAGAAACAATTCCTATTGACAAAGAGTCACAGTGGCCTTGGACTTTCATTTGCCTTCCGAATCATCTTCCTCACTCTGCGTAAGGACAAGATACACTTGGGTCCCTTACCAGGCAAGTTGACCATTGTTCCAGTGGTTTTAAATGTATTTATTGTTGCCCTACTAGTGGTAAGTGGTATATTTGTATTTTTCAGTCGTTTTTTTGTACCCATGGCCTAATTATGAAAGTCAACAACCTTAGTCTCTTTTAATTTGTGAGTTCTTTCATTTTCCCCATGGTGATGGATGACACACACACACACACACACACACACACACACACACACACACACACACACACACACACACACACACACACACACACACACACACACACACACACACACACACACACACTGTGAAAGATACGAAGACACTGGCGTGCGTGTCAGGATGGTTGTCCAGAGTTTGTCGGTAATAATAACGAATGATAACGAATGATCAATTCTCACAACTGAAAAACAATGCTATTAAGATAGTAGTATACGTAATAGTACAGCTCTGAAGTAAAAACCCTTCATAAAACCTTTATTAAACCCTTATAACCCCCTATGTAGCTTTAGCCTCATGTAAGTACAAGTCAAAGAGTGTATATCCAGCCAGTTCTGTCTGTCTCATCCACTCATACAGACACAACATACAGGAAAGATAATACATGAAAGACTACAGTATATAATCTCTGAAACAATTCCCCAGCATTTACAACAGTTCCAACATCATCATGATCTAATCTGCTACGTAACGCCACTTTAACGCTTTTTTTATTAGGGTAAAAGATGAATCAGTCAGACTATGAGTGTGGAGGGTGATTATATCAGATGCATGCACACCTGTGCGCAAACATGCATGCATGCACACATACACACGCACAAACACGCATGCACACATGCATAGTGACAAACGCACGCACAAACACGCACGTAAGCATGCACACACACACACACACACACACACACACACACACACACACACACACACACACACACACACACACACACACACACACACACACACACACACACACACACACACACACACACACACACACACACTCTGGGACTCATGTCTACTGTACTGCAGCCCCATGATCTGGTCTGGTTTTTGTGTCACTGGACATCTCTCTATCTGTGTGTGTCTGTCTGCATCTGTTTTGTCTGCAGCTGTGTGTGTGTGTGTGTGTGTGTGTCTGCAGCTGTGTGTGTGTGTCTGCATGTGTGTGTGAGTGAGTGAGTGTCTGTGTCAGCATTTTGTGTGTGTGTGTGTGTCTGTGTGTGTGTCTGCATGAGTGTCTGTGTCTGCATGTGTGTGTGTTTGAGTATCTGCATATGTGTCTGTGTGTGTGTGTGAGTGTGTGTGTGTGTTTGTTTGTTTGTGTGTGGATTATTACTGCATCTCCATTTAAGACTCTAATCTCTGACCTCTGCATGCATCCCTGAGTGGACCCGTCAACCTTTGGACTCATTGTGGTATGACATCAACTCTGTACACTATGCATGTGTCCCAAATGGCACTCTATTCCATATACTGTATAGTACACAACTTTTGACCAGAGCCAAATTGGGCTATAGGGAATAGGGTGCCAGTAGTAGACCTACATGCCCTTGTTAAGTCCTTTACCCCTACCTTGTAGACTAGATTATACATATGTATATTAATGGTGTTCTACAGAGGGGGCATTCTTACACATTTAGAATAAATCATTATTCCAGCAGTAATCAGCATGGCATCAGCCATTCTGACACACATTCTAAAATATACATACCGGTATGGAGAAACCAGTATGTATATAGTGCATTTGGAAAGTACTCAGACCCCTTCAATTTTTCCCACATTTTGTTACGTTAGAGCCTTCTTCTAAAATTGATTAAACCATTTTTTTTCTCATCAATCTACACACAATACCCCAACATGACAAAGCGAAAACAGGATTTTTTTGCAAATGTATGGAGTCCACCTGTGGTAAATTCAATTGTTTGGACATGATTGGGAAAGGCACACACCTGTCTATATAAGGTCCCACAGTTGACAATACATGTCAGAGCAAAAACCAAGCCATGAGGTCGAAGGAATTGTCCGTAGAGCTCCGAGACAGGATTGATACGAGGCACAGATCTGGGGAAGGATACCAAAAAACATTCTGCAGCATTGAAGGTCCCCAAGAACACAGGGGCCTCCATCATTCTTACATGGAAGAAGTTTGGAACCACCAAGACTCTTCCTAGAGCTGGCCACCTGACCAAAATGAGTGATCGGGGGAGAAGGGCCTTGATCAGGGAGGTGACCAAGAACCCGATGGTCACTCTGACAGAGCTCCAGAATTCCTCTGTGGAGATGGGAGAACCTTCCAGAAGGACAACCATCTCTGCTGCACTCCACCAATCAGGCATTTATGGTAGAGTGGCCAGACGGAAGCCATTCCTCAGTAAAAGGCACATGACAGCCTGCTTGGAGTTTGCCAAAAGGCACCTAACGGACTCTCAGACAATGAGAAACAAAGTTTTCTGGTTTGATGAAACCAAGATTGAACTCTTTGACCTGAATGCAAAGCCTCACATCTGGAGGAAACCTGGCACCATCCCTAAGGTGAAAAATTGTGGTGGCATCATGCTGTGAGGATGTTTTTCAGTGGCAGGGACTGGGAGACTAGTCAGGATGGAGGAAAAGATGAACGGAGCAAAGTATAGAGAGATCCTTGATAAACACCTGCTCCACAGCGCTCAGAACCTCCGACTGGGGTGAAGGTTCACCTTCCAACAGGCCAATGACCCTAAGCACACAGCCAAGACAACGCAGGAGTGGCTTCGGGACAAGTCTCTGAATGTCCTTGAGTGGGCCAGCCAGAGCGCAGACTTGAACCTGATCGAACATCTCTGGAGAGACCTGAAAATAGCTGTGAGGCGACGCTCCCCATCCAACCTGACAGAGCTTGAGAGGATCTGCAGGGAAGAATGGGAGAAAGTCCCAAAATACAGGTGTGTAAAGCTTGTAGCGTCACACCCAAGAAGACTCGGGGCTGTAATCACTGCCAAAGGTGCTTCAACAAGGTACTCAGTAAAGGGTCTGAATACTTATGTAAATGTCATATTTCATTTAATTATTTTTTAAACATTTGCAAAAATGTCTAAAAACCTGTTTTTGCTTTGTCATGATGGGGTATTTTGTGTAGATTGATGAAGGAAAAGAAACGATGTAATCCATTGTAGAATAAGGCTGTAACGTAACATAATGTAGAAACACTCAAGTGGTCTGAATACTTTCAGGACGCACTGTATTTCTCATTGCTAAGAAAAATATATGCTCTCATTTCTAAGCAGACTGACATTCTGACATATCTAAAACAAATTGATTAAATGGAGCAGAGGATAAACCATCTCCGCTCTGCTTTGCTCTCATTTCTAAGAAAATTGTTGTCAGTCAGTCGTCATGGCCTTTAGGCTTTCCAGGCTTGACCTTTTGAGAGGGAGTTTCCTCTTCAACCCCTCACAACAGCAGTGGAGGCGGATGGGAGGAGCTATAGGAGGACGGGCTCATTGTAATGGCTGGAATGGAATAAATGGATGGCTATCAAACATCACACTTATGGAAACCGCATGTTTGACTCGGTTCCATTTTGACTGAGTGACTGCGGAACTTGACAGCCATGTTGTCTTTAGACCGATACATTCTATTGTTCTAATAGAGCAAGATTGTTTTCACAGTCTCTGTTACATACAACATGAAAATCAACACACAATCCGATACATCACAGAAACACAATACAATATACAACAGTGTTGTTGTACTTCTTCGTGTCAGCAAAAGGAGGAAGTGAGTGAGATAGTGATTGTGAACTACCTATCTATTACATCGGCAATTGAAATATACTGCTCAAAAAAATAAAGGGAACACTTAAACAACACAATGTAACTCCAAGTCAATCACACTTCTGTGAAATCAAACTGTCCACTTAGGAAGCAACACTGATTGACAATAAATGTCACATGCTGTTGTGCAAATGGAATAGACAACAGGTGGAAATTATAGGCAATAAGCAAGACACCCCCAATAAAGGAGTGGTTCTGCAGGTGGAGACCACAGACCACTTCTCAGTTCCTATGCTTCCTGGCTGATGTTTTGGTCACTTTTGAATGCTGGCGGTGCTTTCACTCTAGTGGTAGCATGAGACGGAGTCTACAACCCACACAAGTGGCTCAGGTAGTGCAGCTCATCCAGGATGTTACATCAATGCGAGCTGTGGAAAGAAGGTTTGCTGTGTCTGTCAGCGTAGTGTCCAGAGCATGGAGGCGCTACCAGGAGACAGGCCAGTACATCAGGAGACGTGGAGGAGGCTGTAGGAGGGCAACAACCCAGCAGCAGGACCGCTACCTCAGCCTTTGTGCAAGGAGGAGCAGGAGGAGCACTGCCAGAGCCCTGAAAAATGACCTCCAGCAGGCCACAAATGTGCATGTGTCTGCTCAAACGTCAGAAACAGACTCCATGAGGGTGGTATGAGGGACCGACGTCCACAGGTGGGGGTTGTGCTTACAGCCCAACACCGTGCAGGACGTTTGGCATTTGCCAGAGAACACCAAGATTGGCAAATTCGCCACTGGCGCCCTGTGCTCTTCACAGATGAAAGCAGGTTCACACTGAGCACGTGACAGACGTGACAGAGTGGAGACGCCGTGGAGAACGTTCTGCTGCCTGCAACATCCTCCAGCATGACCGGTTTGGCGGTGGGTCAGTCATGGTGTGGGGTGCCATTTCTTTGGGGGGGCCGCACAGCCCTCCATGTGCTCGCCAGAGGTAGCCTGGCTGCCATTAGGTACCGAGATGAGATCCTCCGACCCCTTGTGAGACCATATGCTGGTGCGGTTGGCCCTGGGTTCCTCCTAATGCAAGACAATGCTAGACCTCATGTGGCTGGAGTGTGTCAGCAGTTCCTGCAAGAGGAAGGCATTGATGCTATGGACTGGCCCGCCCGTTCCCCAGACCTGAATCCAATTGAGCACATCTGGGACATCATGTGTCGCTCCATCCACCAACGCCACGTTGCACCACAGACTGTCCAGGAGTTGGCGGATGCTTTAGTCCAGGTCTGGGAGGAGATCCCTCAGGAGACCATCCGCCACCTCATCAGGAGCATGCCCAAGTATTTAATAAGATTATTTCTTTCATTCAGATCTAGGATGTGTTGTTTAAGTGTTCCCTTTATTTTTTTGAGCAGTATACATTTTTGATCAACCGACAATCAGAGTTTCTCAGAGAGCTTCTCCAAATAGTAAGTCAAATGGTAACATTACAAACATTTCAGAGCTCATAGAAAGAAAATTATTATTGATCTCAGTCTGTCAGTATCCTCAAGAAACCTGTTACTAAATCAGAGAGAGAGAGTGTGAGAGAGAGAAGTCCTTTACATAAGTAAGGAAAGGTCACAGATTTTTCTGGACCATGCTTGACTGTCTCCAAATGTTTCCCATCAGAGCAGCCAGATGAGCAGACAGAGCAGAGCAGTGGTGAATGAAAACACTTCTTCCTGCTTGACTGTCTATGGCTGAATCCTCTCCCCTCCTCTACTCCTCTCCTCCTGTCCTCCGCTTCTACTCTCCTCTGCTCTCCTCTCATCCCCTCTCCTACTCCCCCCTCCTCTCCTCCCCCCTCTCCTACTCCCCCCTCCTCTCCTCTCCCCTCTTCTCCTCTGCTCCCCTCTCCTCCCCTCTCATGTATTCTCTCCTCTTCCCTCCTTCCTCTCCTCTGCTCCCCTCTCCTATCCCCTTTCTACTCTCCTCTCCCCTCCCCTCTCTCCTCTACTCTCTCTTTCTCTCGTCTCCCCTCCCCTTCTCTACTCCCCTCTCCTCCTCCCCTTCTGTACTCCCCTCTACTTCTCTCCTCTCCTCTCCTTCCCTCTCATCCTCTCACACTCATCAGTAATCTGCAGACAACAACCAGAGTACGAGGGTTGCTGTTGAGTCATTCAGGCCAAGTTCTGAATAACAACATCAATTTTTCAGGGAGAATGCTGAAGGCTTGATTCAATCCATATCGTTCAGCATTATAGCGCAAATTACACTTTTAAAGGTAAATTCCGATTGAGCCGACATATGCAGCTTTTACCTTGAATGCAGTCTCAGCAAACGTGGGAACATTACCTTTACATTTCAATTGTGCTATAGCTCTTAACTTCTGTGAAAGGGATTATATCCAGCCCTTTAATGGAAACATTTTCTCTCAGTTAGATGCTCATTCATATTCATATTCAGATTTGATTAATGTAGCCCTTACCATGAATTTAACGTACAACTAATTGTTGTACTGGTACTACAAAACAAAGGCTATGTGACATCACTCAGTAATGAAAAGGCAAAGAAATCACACTGTATCAGTGAGACCACTTGTTGCAGATTTACTACCATTTAGTACCAGAAAGCACTTATACTGAACAGGAAATGGAGGAGACATCAATCTCTGGGACTCTCTGATCCCCAGAGCTGGACAGACAAGGGATGCTTCCCAAATGGCACCCTATTCCTTACATAGTTAATTTCTTTTGACCAAAGCCTTATGGGCCCTGTTCAAAAGTTGTGCACTATATAGGGAATAGGGTGCCATTTGGGATGTAGACAAGATGTTGACCTAGCTGCCTAAAGTCTAATCCTGTATTGTTTGGCCTGCGGGTTAGAGTGGTCAATGAATGTTTCCTCTGCCATTTTGTGCTGTGAGGCTGTCCTCCGCAGATACCCCTCTGAGATAAAAATCTACTTCCCAAATGGCACCCCATTCCTTGCACTACGGTTGAGCAGGGCCAACAGGGGAATGGAAAATAGGGTGCCATTTGGGATGTAGATGCAGTGAACCATCCTGATCTTGAGACCGTGCTGAGGCTGAGATAGCTTTCTGGATGTCCTTGATCGTCACACAGTCTCTTACCAGCAGGAGATGGGCACAGGAGGTAGTGAATGAAGGGGGAGGGTGTGTGTGTACAGTATGTAGAGTATGTATATAACTGTTTCATATATCACTAAGATATAGCTGCTCATAGCCTCGGAAGGCTTCTAATGTACGAGACTAAGTCTCTCATGACACGGTCTTGACACTCATTTGGGTCTGAGTGCCGAGATTAGTGTGTGTGTGTGTGTGTGTGTGTGTGTGTGTGTGTGTGTGTGTGTGTGTGTGTGTGTGTGTGTGTGTGTGTGTGTGTGTGCGTGCGCGCCCCCTAGTTAAAAGTAGTTCACTATAAAGGGAATAGGGTGCCATTTGGGACGCAATGTATTCATCCAGTCTACACAAGAGACCAGCTGGGTGATGACTGATGAACACTTGTTAATTTTCACACAGGGACAATCCGTCCTTGTCATCACAAATAAAAGCAAATACATTAAATAGAAATCAATGATTTCTTCAAGTATGGTTTATCAGAGGTGTTGGGATTCAGCAAAAATAGAAAAATACACAGCCAGGTCAAAAGAGAAGTCACAAATGAAATGAAAACAAATACATTCATTAGATGTTCATTCATTATTCAACTATGGTTTATTAAAGATGTTTGGATGCTGCAAAATTAGAAAATCCAAAATGATAATCAGAACTCGAGGCATTAGACATGCATCAGACATCAAGAACTGATCCCAATTCTCATTTGTTGATTTCTCAAGGGAAAATACAACAGAGTTGGTGCCAGAAGGGCTTGGAGGTATGCATGTGTCTTTTTCCTGGAATGAAATTCTTCATCACTTTTAAAGGAGATTTAGAACTCGCTGTCATTGTTTTCTATGTTAATCACACTTTGCGGTTGTTTACTTGCAATTGCATATCACTTTGGAATCTTGTGATAATTGTGACTGACTGAATATACACTGCTCAAAAAAATAAAGGGAACACTTAAACAACACATCCTAGATCTGAATGAAAGAAATTATCTTACTAAATACTTTTTTCTTTACATAGTTGAATGTGCTGACAACAAAATCACACCAAAATAATCAATGGAAATCCAATTTATCAACCCATGGAGGTCTGGATTTGGAGTCACACTCAAAATTAAAGTGGAAAACCACACTACAGGCTGATCCAACTTTGATGTAATGTCCTTAAAACAAGTCAAAATGACACTCAGTAGTGTGTGTGGCCTCCACGTGCCTGTATGACCTCCCTACAACGCCTGGGCATGCTCCTGATGAGGTGGTGGATGGTCTCCCGAGGGATCTCCTCCCAGACCTGGACTGAAGCATCCGCCAACTCCTGGACAGCCTGTGGTGCAACGTGGCGTTGGTGGATGGATCGAGACATGATATGCTCAATTGGATTCAGGTCTGGGGAACGGGCGGGCCAGTCCATAGCATCAATGCCTTCCTCTTGCAGGAACTGCTGACACACTCCAGCCACATGAGGTCTAGCATTGTCTTGCATTAGGAGGAACCCAGGGCCAACCGCACCAGCATATGGTCTCACAAGGGGTCTGAGGATCTCATCTCGGTACCTAATGGCAGTCAGGCTACCTCTGGCGAGCACATGGAGGGCTGTGCGGCCCCCCAAAGAAATGCCACCCCACACCATGACTGACCCACCGCCAAACCGGTCATGCTGGAGGATGTTGCAGGCAGCAGAACGTTCTCCACGGCGTCTCCAGACTCTGTCACGTCTGTCACGTGCTCAGTGTGAACCTGCTTTCATCTGTGAAGAGCACAGGGCGCCAGTGGCGAATTTGCCAATCTTGGTGTTCTCTGGCAAATGCCAAACGTCCTGCACGGTGTTGGGCTGTAAGCACAACCCCCACCTGTGGACGTCGGGCCCTCATACCACCCTCATGGAGTCTGTTTCTGACCGTTTGAGCAGACACATGCACATTTGTAGCCTGCTGGAGGTCATTTTGCAGGGCTCTGGCAGTGCTCCTCCTGCTCCTCCTTGCACAAAGGCGGAGGTAGCGGTCCTGCTGCTGGGTTGTTGCCCTCCTACAGCCTCCTCCACGTCTCCTGATGTACTGGCCTGTCTCCTGGTAGCGCCTCCATGCTCTGGACACTACGCTGCACTACACAGCAAACCTTCTGGTCACAGCTCGCATTGATGTGCCATCCTGGAGGAGCTGCACTACCTGAGCCACTTGTGTGGGTTGTAGACTCCGTCTCATGCTACCACTAGAGTGAAAGCACCGCCAGCATTCAAAAGTGACAAAAACATCAGCCAGGAAGCATAGGAACTGAGAAGTGGTCTGTGGTCCCCACCTGCAGAACCACTCCTTTATTGGGGGTGTCTTGCTAATTGTCTATAATTTCCACCTGTTGTCTATTCCATTTGCACAACAGCATGTGAAATTTATTGTCAATCAGTGTTGCTTCCTGAGTGGACAGTTTGACCATTATTAACCAGGGTCACGTCCCTGTCCTCCATCCTCCGCCCTGCACTGGGAAAGAACTGTAAAGCCTCTTGCCCAGTCTTTATACACAGTGTGCTGCTGCTTCAACGAACTCCAACACACACTATGTGTCACGAGCGGAATGAACAGTTTAAGGAGTGAGTCAAGCGCAGGAGACTGAGGTCCGTTGGAACAAACTTAATTTAATAAATCCAAGGGCAAGATCCATATACGGCTGGGAGCATAACAGTCAAAAAATGACTAAAAGAAGCTCTGCTCAACAGGCAGACGGGGCGCAGCCCGGCAAACCTAATGCCTATACGATAGAAGTAACACCACACGTAACAAAGAACAATCCCGCACGAATCCTAGCTAAACACAGACAGACTAAATACCCCCCCCCACTAATGACAAACACAAAACAGGTGCAATCAAAAAACAGACATAACTAACAGACACTGAAACACAGATCGGTGGCAGCTAGTAGGCCGGCGACGACGAGCGCCGAGCGCCGCTCGACCGAGGAGAGGCGCCACCTGTGGATGTTGTGACACTATGGGAGAATGTAAATAGCATCCATCCTCTCTCCTCAAAACCCATTGGATAAGCCAGAGGTCACTCCCCTCTGACTTTTTCCTCCAATGGGTTTTGTGAAGGAGGAGTGTGCATCTGAGATTCTTCCATAGAGATACGTAGATAGAGGACTCATCTTTGTATTTATGCCATTATAGTGTCTGTGACAGCATGGACAGCGCCATTGAGGCAATCTCCATTTTGAAGTACTCCATTTTCTTCTTCACGATTGGTTGATCCCTCCTGATGACCCGGTTGGACATGGCCCAATGAAGTTGGAAACCCCACTGAGTTGACTACATGAAAATGGTGGATACTCCACATCTATCCCCCTCCAACACACTATCCATATCTCAATGAGAGCAGCAGACCTGGATTGAAATCCCTTCAAATAGTTTGTCCGTGCTTAATTGAGGTTGCCTGTCTTAATGGACCAAGGGGGAATTCTGACCCGAGTTAAGCACGCTTAAATGGAACGCAATTCCCTTTTTAGGCACTTTTCTCTCTATGCATATTCTGACCTTGAACTTCTGCATGAGAATTGCATGCTATTCAAAATGAAGGTGTGGTGGTGTGTAAACAGATACGCCGTATTCTGACCTTTACTTAATTCCCTAATAATTCCACCACCTTCACGCAAGAGGCAACCATGAATAACGTCTAACAAACCTACCGGTTCCAAGTGGAAAAAACATATACTTTGTTTTTTCAGTGTTTATTTATTTTATACTTTTCACTTGTAGCCTAATATGTCACCATCAATCTAATGCATTCTAACAACTGATCGGCAATTGCGACAGACCTTGGATCATTTCCAATTTAATTGACTGAACATGGCCATTAATAATTGCATAATAACACAAGGCTACAACAGCAATAAACTGAAGTTATAGGCTATTTATTTAATCTGTTTGCCAGCTCCAGGTAGGCTACACAAGTGGCACAAATTGATTTGCAATGACTCCAGTGATATTGTAATTTCAACATATTTATTTTATATAATGGTAGCCTACAGTAGCCTACAATGGCATATAAATTAATAGGCTAAGTGATGGCCAACAGAGGCAAATGTATCATTCTCCACATTTAATGGATTTTTTCACATAAAAATAACCATGCGAGGGAGTTCCATAACTTCCATTTTAAATTTCCACTCGCAGCCCCCAAGACTCAAGAACTGAGCATGCTTTAAACAGTTCGCTTGATGCTGTTTTCTTTAAGCAAAGTTGACATTAGAATGGAGTTTGAGCAAATATTTGTAATGCGCTCTAGTGCGCCCAAAGTAGTTTTCCAGTGCTTTGTCTCCATTATTTATTGATGTGCATCAGTTCAATGTGTTAATATGTTTTATAGAGAAAAATAGGTGTCTCCATAATGCCAATCTAAATAGCCTACTTACAACTGGTAAAATGTTGTCACGACATGCACGAGTGCTGCTTTGTCTCCTCTCGATCAGGCGACAATAGTGGACTAAAGGCATGCTTCAGTTTGGCTGGCGCCTAGCCGAATTAGCCGACCGAACATCACATATTCCGTAAAAGACCTTTGCTTGAAAAACGAGAAAAAAGCAGCAATAGTACTGTTTGTGTATTTTGAGACGCTGTAGCCTCAAAATAGTCAGAATTAATCTAAGCTAACTCAAGAAATCTGTAATTAATTTTGACGTTTTTGCCGAAGATATCTTAGTCGCGCAATTTTACATCTAACTAAGAAGTTTGATGCAGTATTTTTCATGCTTCCCAGCTGAAACAGTTTGGTAAAGTTCATGCATATATTATAACATTTTGTGATGTTTTTGTTCATTTTGGACTTCGGTGAGAGTTATTTCGACTGTTGGGACACACCACATTTTTTCTGGAGCCAAGCCGTAGTTCGGAGCTGGTCTGCGCCCTTTCATTGGTGATGGGTCAACAGTCTTTGTTGTCGTTCAACTAGAGGCGACTTGCTTAATGCACATTTTTTCATGTAAAATTAGATGTAAAATTGCACGACTAAGGTCTCTTCGGAAGAAACGTCAAATTGAATGACAGATTTCTTGAGTTATCTTAAATTAATTCTGATTATTTTGAGGAAGTGTATACTGGCTACGTGTCTCAAAATGGACAAACTAATGCCGCTTTTTTTTTTTTCAAGGGAAGGTATTTTAAGAGAGTATGCCAGCACAATTGTTCGGTTCCTCTAGCCGAGATTGGCTAGGCGCCAGAAAAACTGAAGCATGCTGAACCCTTAAGCTGCCTGCTGTAGTGCTCTCTCAACAAACACACACCCCTCCGGCCCTCCCCACCACTCATTCACTCACTCAGCAACAGCCTGCCTCCCTGCCTAACAGTCAGCAGCAGGTCACAGTGAAATATATATATTTTTAAAGATATAATGTTTAAATGTACCCCAATTCGCTACAAAACTACGGACATGGCAACCCCATCCCTATCAACACCCATCAAAATAAAGTAATCTTTCTTCTGATGTAACTGTTGAGACAATGCGTTAAATCTCAGACTAAGTGTTCTTATAGAAAGCTAATGTATTCCATTGAGCCCATTTTAGCTTTTACTGGAGTGTGTTTGACAGGTCATTACAAACGTTTCCACGGTTGTTACGTTAGGAAAGAGTCACGAGAGTAAAATGAAAGCAATCAATCCAGCGAGATTTAAGTGACAAGTGGATTTTGCACCCCTCAAACTCAGAAAATAGATGACTGAAAGGATCCTCGGATGGGCGTTGCTACTTATTACCAAAGGGACAGGGTTCTGGTCTGGAAGTATGTTTTCCATTGCACCTACAGTCTTGCTTCAGTACTGCAGTTGAACTGACGTCCAGCCCAGAAAGGCAATTTCCGTAGTCGGTCCCATAGAGTAGTCAGATTAGAAAATGTCTGATAAGACACTTTAGTTATCATCTTTGTTCACAAAACAACCATTGAATTACATGTTTTTTTTCGATCACTCACAAGCGAAGATATTAAAATGTAATATTTATCCAATGTCGCGCTACTCCCTGTGCACACTGCACAGAGTGCTAACCTGTGTTCGAATACCCATACTAACATACTGTATACTACATACTTAATGAGTATATACTCATACGATTAGTTCATTGTAGTATACTGAAAGCCAACGGTATACTTTCAGTTGAGCGTACTAGCACTTTGCCTGTCTACCGGAAGTTGATGCTGTCGATATGCAACTACTTTCCAGCTTGTTAGCGTACCAAATGACGAGCTAAACTCAGCAAAAAAATAAATGTCCTCTCACTGTCAACTGCATTTATTTTCAGCAAACTTAACGTGTGTAAATATTTGTATGAACATAACAAGATTCAACAACTGAGACAGAAACTGAACAAGTTCCACAGACATGTGACTAACAGAAATGGGATAATGTGTCCCTGAACAAAGGGGGGGGGGTCAAAATCAAAAGTAACAGTCAGTATCTGGTGTGGCCACCAGCTGCATTAAGTACTGCAGTACATTTGCTCCTCATGGACTGCATCAGATTTGATAGTTCTTGCTGTGAGATGTTACCCCACTCTTCCACCAAGGCACCTGCAAGTTCCCGGACATTTCTGGGGGGAATGGCCCTAGCCCTCACCCTCTGATCCAACAGGTCCCAGACGTGCTCAATGGGATTGAGATTCGGGCTCTTCGCTGGCCACGGCAGAACACTGATATTCCTGTCTTGCAGGAAATCACACCACAGAACGAGCAGTATGACTGGTGGCATTGTCATGCTGGAGGGTCATGTCAGGAGGTCATGTCAGGATGAGCCTGCAGGAAGGGTACCACATGAGGGAGGAGGATGTCTTCCCTGTAAATCATAGAGTTGAGATTGCCTGCAATGACAACAAGCTCAGTCCAATGATGCTGTGACACACCAACCCAGACCTTGACGGACCCTCCACCTACAAATTGATCCTGCTCCAGAGTACAGGCCTTGGTGTAACACTCATTCCTTTGACGATAAACGTGAATCCGACCATCACCCCTGGTGAGACAAAACTGCGACTCGTCAGTGAAGAGCACTTTTTGCCAGTCCTGTCTGGTCCAGCGACGGTGGGTTTGTGCCCATAGGTGACGTTGTTGCTGGTGATGTCTGGTGAGGACCTGCCTTACAACAGGCCTACAAGTCCATTGCGGACAGTCTGAGCACTGATGGAGGGATTGTGCATTCCTAGTGGATGGCAACAACAACTCAGGCAGTTGTTGTTGCCATCCTGTACCTGTCCCGCAGGTGTGATGTTCGGATGTACCGATCTTGTGCAGGTCTTGTTACACGTGGTCTGCCACTGCGAGGACGATCAGCTGTCCGTCCTGTCTCCCTGTAGTGCTGTCTTAGGCGTCTCACAGTACGGACATTGCAATTTATTGCCCTGGCCACATCTGCAGTCCTCATGCCTCCTTGCAGCATGCCTAAGGCATGTTCACACAGATGAGCAGGGACCCTGTGCATCTTTCTTTTGGTGTTTTTCAGAGTCAGTAGAAAGGCCTCTTTAGTGTCCTAAGTTTTCATAACTGTAACCTTAATTTTCTAAGGTTGTAAGCTGTTAGTGTCTTAACGACCATTCCACAGGTGCATGTTCATTAATTGTTTATGGTTCATTGAACAAACATGGGAAACAGTGCTTAAGCGCTTTACAATGAAGATCTGTGAAGTTATTTGGATTTTTACAAATCATATTTGAAAGACAGGGTCCTGGAAAAGGGACTATTGTTATTTTGCTAAACTGTTGCTCAGTTTAGAAATGTTACGATTTCGGGTGTGTTCGTAAATTCAATCTGGAGTGTCAGAGTGTAAATCCAGAGTGTTGTCAGATTGTCCGTTCATAAATTCAGAGTGTTGTCAGATTGTCCGTTCGTAAATTCAGAGCGTTTCGCTCTCGGAGCGTACATTGGACACTCTGGCCGAGGAGTAGGGCTGATCCGAGCGTTCTGACCTCACAACGGCAGTCAAGCACCCAAGCTAACTGGCTAATGTTGGCTAGCTACTTCCAGACACAAATGAGAGAACACCTCACTCTGAACATTTTACTCGCCCTAGCAGAGCTGGTTAGGCTGTTTTCATGTTATCCAGAGCGTTGGTGACTGTAACTGTGCTGCTGGCAACAATTACATTTTTTATTTTTTGTCAACGTTTACCGACACAGGCCATATTCAACGGGTGTTGAGCGTTCGTAAATTCAACAGTTATTATGCGCTCTGGCACACTCAGGCGAGACGAGTGCTCTGAAATCAGAGTAGATAGCCAGAATTAACAATGTCCATTGAGAATCAAGACAATAAACATTGGGTAGTTAGTTAGATAGCATATAGTTAATACACTGCCTGGCAAGTTCGATGTATTGGTAGCCAACCAACGTTAGGTAACTAGCTAACATACCGGTACATGCTGTAATGCTATGCAGTTCATAAGGATAGCATAGCTAACAAATTGTCAGAGAAGATACCGTGTAGGGGACCTTATTTGAAAAGTAATTAATTTATTACATTGCTCAACATTTTCTTAACATTCGTCATAATTAGTTAAAGCAATAAATATGTATCCACTCTCGTCAGACATTGTCTGCATATTTTCTGGCATTTTCTTCAAATCTGAAAACGTTGTGAAGCCACGCCCATTCTTCGTCTTCTATGATATCATGCCGGTCTGCAAACAATCGTTTAAGTGCATGCCGCCACCTACTGTGCTGGAAAGTACGATCAATCATGATCTGCCCAATTCTGTACTACCATGAAAATAAAATTCTAAACCAAATAAATCCCCCACTTCTACCGCGCCCTCCTCCAAAAACCCCTCCCCAACCCCACTCCACCCTTAGGATTGTTCAGCATGTCAATAACCATTTAAACAGTAACATTTGTTACCAAAATATCTCTTTTGCCGTCTTCACAATAAACTTCAACCTGGCATTTCTGCTTTCCATAACCTGAGTCGTATTGATAACCCTACCAATAAAAGCTATGAAGTCAACTTTATTAATTATCAAAGTGTCCTTTGGCACCGCACATTCATGAGCACAAGATTTCTGAAAAGGCCTTGAAACCATGCCAGGACCAGAAGAAGCACCAGCACAGACAGTAGGTCCACTTACTACAGGTAAATCCATGTAAGATCCTTCAGTCTGACAGCAGGTCCACTTACTACAGGTACATCCATGTAAGATCCTTCAGTCTGACAGTAGGTCCACTTACTACAGGTACATCCATGTCAGATCCATCAGTCTGACAGTAGGTCCACTTACTACAGGTACATCCATGTAAGATCCATCAGTCTGAAAGTAGGTCCACTTACTACAGGTACATCGATGTCAGCTTCATCAGTCTGACAGTAGGTCCACTTACTACAGGTACATCCATGTCAGATCCTTCAGTCTGACAGTAGGTCCACTTACTACAGGTACATCCATGTAAGATCCATCAGTCTGACAGTAGGTCCACTTACTACAGGTACATCCATGTAAAATCCATGTACCTGTAGGTACTACATGTAAGATCCATCAGTCTGACAGTAGGTCCACTTACCTGTACATGTAGTACCTGTAACATGTAAGACATGTAAGATCCATCAGTCTGACAGTACGTCCACTTACTACAGGTACATCCATGTCAGATCCTTCAGTCTGACAGTAGGTCCACTTACTACAGGTACATCCATGTCAGATCCATCAGTCTGAAAGTAGGTCCACTTACTACAGGTACATCCATGTAAACTCCATCAGTCTGACAGTAGGTCCACGTACTACAGGTACATCCATGTAAGATCCATCAGTCTGACAGTAGGTCCAATACTACAGGTACATCCATGTCAGATCCATCAGTCTGACAGTAGGTCCACTTACTACAGGTACATCCATGTAAACTCCATCAGTCTGACAGTAGGTCCACTTACTACAGGTACATCCATGTAAACTCCATCAGTCTGACAGTAGGTCCACTTACTACAGGTACATCCATGTAAGATCCATCAGTCTGACAGTAGGTCCACTAACTACAGGTCCATCCATGTCAGATCCATCAGTCTGACAGTAGGTCCACTTACGACAGGTACATCCGTGTAAAATCCATCAATCTGACAGTAGGTCCACTTACTACAGGTACATCCATGTCAGATCCATCAGTCTGACAGTAGGTCCACTTACTACAGGTACATCCATGTAAACTCCATTAGTCTGACAGTAGGTCCACTTACTACAGGTACATCCATGTAAACTCCATCAGTCTGACAGTAGGTCCTTACTACAGGTACATCCATGTAAGATCCATCAGTCTGACAGTAGGTCCACTTACTACAGGTACATCCATGTCAGATCCATCAGTCTGACACTAGGTCCACTTACTACAGGTACATCCATGTCAGATCCATCAGTCTGACAGTAGGTCCACTTACTACAGGTACATCCATGTAAGATCCATCAGTCTGACAGTAGGTCCACTAACTACAGGTCCATCCATGTCAGATCCATCAGTCTGACAGTAGGTCCACTTACTACAGGTACATCCGTGTAAAATCCATCAATCTGACAGTTGGTCCACTTACTACAGGTACATCCATGTCAGATCCATCAGTCTGACAGTAGGTCCACTTACTACAGGTACATCCATGTAAGATCCATCAGTCTGACAGTAGGTCCACTTACTACAGGTACATCCATGTCAGATCCTTCAGTCTGACAGTAGGTCCACTTACTACAGGTACATCCATGTCAGATCCATCAGTCTGACAGTAGGTCCACTTACTACAGGTACATCCGTGTAAACTCCATCAGTCTGACAGTAGGTCCACTTACTACAGGTACATCCATGTCAGATCCATCAGTCTGACAGTAGGTCCACTAACTACAGGTACATCCATGTAAGATCCATCAGTCTGACAGTAGGTCCACTTACTACAGGTACAACCATGTAAGATCCATCAGTCTGACAGTAGGTCCAATACTACAGGTACATCCATGTCAGATCCATCAGTCTGACAGTAGGTCCACTTACTACAGGTACATCCATGTAAACTCCATCAGTCTGACAGTAGGTCCACTTACTACAGGTACATCCATGTAAACTCCATCAGTCTGACAGTAGGTCCACTTACTACAGGTACATCCATGTAAACTCCATCAGTCTGACAGTAGGTCCACTTACTACAGGTACATCCATGTAAGATCCATCAGTCTGACAGTAGGTCCACTAACTACAGGTCCATCCATGTCAGATCCATCAGTCTGACAGTAGGTCCACTTACGACAGGTACATCCGTGTAAAATCCATCAATCTGACAGTAGGTCCACTTACTACAGGTACATCCATGTCAGATCCATCAGTCTGACAGTAGGTCCACTTACTACAGGTACATCCATGTAAACTCCATCAGTCTGACAGTAGGTCCACTTACTACAGGTACATCCATGTAAACTCCATCAGTCTGACAGTAGGTCCTTACTACAGGTACATCCATGTAAGATCCATCAGTCTGACAGTAGGTCCACTTACTACAGGTACATCCATGTCAGATCCATCAGTCTGACAGTAGGTCCACTTACTACAGGTACATCCATGTCAGATCCATCAGTCTGACAGTAGGTCCACTTACTACAGGTACATCCATGTAAGATCCATCAGTCTGACAGTAGGTCCACTAACTACAGGTCCATCCATGTCAGATCCATCAGTCTGACAGTAGGTCCACTTACTACAGGTACATCCGTGTAAACTCCATCAGTCTGACAGTAGGTCCACTTACTACAGGTACATCCATGTCAGATCCATCAGTCTGACAGTAGGTCCACTTACTACAGGTACAACCATGTAAGATCCATCAGTCTGACAGTAGGTCCAATACTACAGGTCCATCCATGTCAGATCCTTCAGTCTGACAGTAGGTCCACTTACGACAGGTACATCCGTGTAAAATCCATCAATCTGACAGTAGGTCCACTTACTACAGGTACATCCATGTCAGATCCATCAGTCTGACAGTAGGCCCACTTACTACAGGTACATCCATGTAAGATCCATCAGTCAACACTGTAGTTCTACCAGTCTGTTTTACGTCCTCTGCATATTATACATCATGACGGATCCTATATCTCCTAGCCTCTCTATCCTCTCTCTGTACCTGACATCCACCAAATGCTGCCCTTTGTTCTCCCCCACAATTACAGCACTTAATTGAACCTTCCCATTGCTTCCACATTCACTGTAATCATGTGCTCCTCCACACTTGGAACATCTTTTCTTTCCTTTACATATGTTTAGGGAATCTCCACATGCCTTTAGGCAAACACCAAACATGTTTGCTTATTTTTTTCTTTAAGCAATGGCTTTTTTCTGGCCACTCTTCCGTAAAGCCCAGCTCTGTGGAGTATACGGCTTAAAGTGGTCCTATGGACAGATACTCCAATCTCCGCTGTGGAACTTTGCAGCTCCTTCAGGGTTATCTTTGGTCTCTTTGAGCAGCTACATGTCCCATTCTCTGACATTTAAAACACATTCTCTGGAAACTAAAGAATCCTATCTATACTTTTCCTGGCAAGACTTTCACTTCTTTGACCCTCTTTCCTACTGATCAACCTTTAAGCCTCAATCACTCTGCCTCCTTCACTGTTTCTTTAATATCATCTGTGGACATAGATATTGTGACCCCAGTGATGACTCCCCTCAGTCTAGCTTAAGCAACAGGGACATGGCTTTTAATCTTCATCCCAAAAAATGTCTTCATTTTCTAAATCTTCTCTTGCTGAGCCTGGCTACCACACAATATTAACAATCTACCATTTCCAATGAAGCAAGCTAATTTCACTTCACCTACATCTTTCTCTATGGCATTAGTTAGTCGGATAGGGTGTAAGTGAGGCCCTGTGGTCTCATCAAACACTTTCACCACTTTCCACATCACTACTCTTGCTTTCTACCTTGGCCCTTTTTATGCTTCCTTTACTAGACGATCCTCTGCTTTCTGTTTCATGATCTCTCTTCTTCCTATGTCTTTCCACTACCGACCATTTCGGCCCTTAACCCTCCCGCTCCATACAATCAGAACTGACACCCATATTGTTCGTATTCCAGCACAGCTGTTGCTTCACCAACTTTTTCTCAATTTCCTCTATTTTGTCCACACTACTCGCCACCATTTCCCATTAACCTCTTACCACATTTCTGCAATAGCAAACAATATTCAACGATATCAAACAACTCTCACTTGTGGTCAAACAATTGGTCTCATGGGGGAGCATGTGATGCCGCGGAGCTGAGCAGACATTGGAAAACCGAGCTCTTCAAAGTTATTATATTATCACCTAAATAACAACGTTGACATTGTTCGGATGTACCGATTCTGTGCAGCCTCTTGTGAGCCTGCCGATATGCTGGCTATTCTCCTCCAGGAAATTCAGGATGGTAACAAAGGTCTTTCTATGAAAATTGACAAGAAATCGGCTGAACTCCATTCTTCCATTGACGACCTGAAATCCTCCATGAACGATCTCCTTTTGAGAACGACTGAGGCTGAGTTGCGCATTAGCACAGTTGAAGATACTATTGCTCGACATGACCAGGTTCTGATAGAACTGCAGAAGGATAATGCCTACCTCAAAAACAAGGTAGACCAGATGGAGAACCAGAACAGACGTAGTAATATCCGTGTGGTGGGCTTGAAAGAGGACAGCGAGGGCCATGACCCGGTCCGTTTCTTCACTCAATGGATCCCGGATGTCCTAGGCATAATCAACTTCACCAAGCCGCTGGAAATCGAAAGCGTCCACAGAACATCAGCGCCGAAACCCTAGCCAGATGAGCCCGCACGGGCCATCTTGATCAGGTTCCTCCGTTTCCAAGACAGAGAGAAGATACTGCAACTCGCAAGAGCCAAAGGGGACATCACCATCGATGGCAAGATGGTCAGCCTTTACCCGGATATGAGAGCGGATCTCGCCAGACGTCGCAAGCAGTTCAGACCTGTCGCCAAAGCACTGAAGGAGAAGAACATCACCGGCTACCTCATCTATCTTCTTGGAATTTGGATCTGTTTACCCCGCTATCCGGTCGCTATAATTGATTTGTACATTTTCAACTAACCATTTTTTTCCCGGGGTGAGTTCTATTACATTTACAGGAGAGTATATTTTGGTTTAGTCAATATCCACTGGGCGAAGCAAATAAGTGGGCTTAGGCCCACTGCCTTCCCCCCCATTTATGTTTCTCCTCTCCTGAAAAGAGACTCAAGCAGCCCTTACCATGGGCAGTAAATATTCAGCCATAAATGTCTATTCACAACGTTTGTTTTCAACTTAGAGAGCTCGAAGGTTTTAGTTTACGCCAAGGTTTAGCTAATAAGAGCAAGATGGAAAGCGAGCAGCAACCTATCTCTACAAGTGTATTCATGTTTGATTGTTGGGATTGTTGTTTTAGTCTGACAATCGGGGTTGGTGGGATTTTTTTTCTGTTTGTTGTTTCCTTCCTAAAGAGACACATAGGTCACTTCTGTGTTCAAACCAAAGTTCAAACATTTCCTGACTATTTACACATGAGAGATTTCCATTCGGTTACATATTTGAAACCCAACCTATGCTTAATCCACTAAAACATGTCACATTCAATGTAAGGCCGTAACAGCCCGATTAAAAGAAAGAGTCTATACATACCTTAAGAAATTAAAGGCTGACATTGTGTTTTTACAAGAAACACATCTTACAGCCAGTGAACACAAGAAATTGAAGAGAGAATGGGTAGGACAAGTTTTTGCGTCCTCTTTTAACTCCAAAGCAAGAGGAACTGCAATTTTGATAAGTAGACATCCCCTTCTGCGTCAACAACACCATCTCTGATCCCTCGGGCAAGTTTGTTTTGGTGCAGTCTTGGACCCTATTGAATATTTATGCTCCTAACTTCGATGACCATATGTTTATACAGAATGTCTTCCTTCAGGTCTCTCAAGCACCACCAGGATGGCTACTGGTTGGAGGAGATTTTAATTTTTGTTTAGATACAGTTCTTGATAGGTCCTCTGATAAAGGTCCTCTCACTTCTTACCAAAGCCGGCAAGCTCACCATGTCATTAATGAAAGATGTCAATTTACTAGACATCTGGAGACAGTTGCACCCACAGGATAGGGCCTACTCTTTTTATTCACACCCACATAAGACACACAAACGCATAGATAACTTTTTACTATCGACCCAACTGCTTCATAGAGTGTTAGATAGCGAGTATCTCCCCAGTGTCACGTCTTTCGAAAGGAGCGGACCAAAGTGCAGCGTGGTTGTAGTTCCATATTTCATTTAATCCGTGGACCAGCTGCCCCCAATTGGAGATCAACACAAAAAACAACCACATAGAAATAGAAAACTAGAACTAAACATAGATATAGAAAACAGTAAAAACCCACAAAACACCCCCTGTCACGACCTGACCTACACTACCATAGAAAATAACATCTTACTATGATAAGGACGTGACAGTACCCCCCCCAAAGGTGCAGACTCCGAATGCCACGAAAACACAAACAAAAACAAAAGGGAGGGTTGGGTGGGTAACTCCTATCTATGGCGGCTCTAGTGCAGTCCACATAACCTCATCCTCCAGCAGAGGAGGCGGCTCCGGTTCGGGGCATAACCCCCGCTCCACCCGCTGATCCCTCTGCTTTAGTACCACCGGACCGTGGATCGTCGACGGAGACTCTGGGCTGCAGGCCGCCGCTGGAGACTCTGGGCTGCAGGCCGCCGCTGTAGGTTCCAGACTGGGGGACCATCGCTGCAGGCTCCGTGCCATGGATCATCACTACAGGTTCCGTGCCATGGATCATCTCTACAGGCTCCGGGCCATGGATTATCCCTACAGGCTCCGGGCCATGGATTATCTCTGGAGGCTTCATGCCATGGATCATCTTTACAGGCTTCGGACCATGGATCATCACTGGAGGCTTCTTTCGTGGAGCTGGAATAGGTCTCACCGGACTAGGGAACGTCGCTGGGAGTTCTGGACTAGGGAACGTCGCTGGAGGCCGGGTGCGCAGAGCAGGCACAGGGTATACTGGGTCGTGGAGGCGCACTGGAGGTCTGGAGCTTATGGCTGGCACAACCCGTCCTGGCTGGATAACCACCATAGCTCGACAAGCACGAGGTGTTGTGACAGGTCGCACAGGTTTATGTTGGCGAACTGGGGGTACCGTGCGTAGAGCTGGCACAGGATAACCTGGGCCGAGAAAACGCACCGGAGACCAGGAACGCTGAGCAGGCATACTCCTTCCTGGCTGAATGGCAACTCTAGCACGGCACCTGTGAGGAGCTTGCACCGAGCGCACCGGGCTGTAGCTGCCCACTGGCGACACAGTGCGTATCTCAGCATAACATGGTGCTTGCTTTATCACTCACCCCCACAGTAAGCACGGGGAGTTGGCTCAGGTCTCCAACCTGACTCTGCTAATCTCCCCGTGTGCCCCCCCCCCCAATTATTTTGGGGGGGCTGTGTCTTGCGCTTGCCTTGTTGCCGGGCTAGTTCCTCCTCTCGTCGCTGCTCTGCTCTCGCTGCCTCCACCTGTTCTCGCTGCCTCCACCTGTTCCCATGGGAGGCGATCCCATCCAGCCTCCTCCCATGTCCAGGATCCCTTGCCGTCTAGAACTTCCTCCCAGGTCCATTCCTTTCCACGCTGCTTGGTCCTTTTGTGGTGGGTTATTCTGTCACGTCTGTCGAAAGGAGCGGACCAAAGTGCAGCATGGTTGTAGTTCCACATTTTATTTAATCCGTGAAACTTTGCAATACATAAATAACTGAAATTACAAAACAACAAACCGTGACCAGAGCGAAACAAACACTACTCAAAATATAATAACCCACAAAACCCAGGAAGAAAAACCCCTACTTAAATATGATCTCCAATTAGAGACAATGAGGACCAGCTGCCTCCAACTGGAGATCAACCCAAAAAACAACAGCATAGAAATAGAAAACTAGAACTAAACATAGATATAGAAAACATAGAAGAAGAAAAAACACAAAACACCCCCTGTCACGCCCTGACCTACTCTACCATAGAAAATAGCATCTTACTACATCTTACCCGCTAATGTGCGCCTCCTATAGACCAATCTCTCTCCTTAACACAGATTGTAAACTGGTCACCAAGATGCTATCTAAGAGACTGGAGTCATGTCTTCCCATGTTGGTCAACCCAGATCAGACTGGCATCATAATTAATAGATGGTCCTCCAATAATCTCAGAAGGTTCTTTGATATAATTCACCTTGCTAACAAAAACAAAATACCTAGTGTCGCAGTCTCCCTCGACGCTGAAAAGGCCTTTGATAGGGTTGAATGGCCATACCTCTTTCGCGTCTTGGAAAAGTTTGGTTTAGGTACCGTGTTTGTAAATTTGATAAAATCACTCTACAAATCTCCTAAAGCTAGGATTGCTACCAATGGGATTACTTCCTCCTCTTTCCCTCTCTATAGGGGGAACAGACAAGGTTTCCCAATTACCCCCACCTCTTTGCCCTCGCCATCGAACCGTTGGCTGAGGCTATTAGAACGTGCCCTGACATACATGGCTTTGAGGTGGGCCCCCAGACCCATAAGTTATCACTCTTTGCGGACAACCTTATCTTATTTCTAACGAATCCAGAACACTCTCTCTCTCACTTGCAGATCCTACTACAGTGTTATAGTTCTTCCTCTGGATATAAGGTCAATTTTGATAAAAGCGAAATCTTACCGTTGTCTGTCTTTGACCATCATACCATCAAGCACAAGTTTCCTTTTAGATGGTCGCCTATGGGCTTCACATATTTGGGCATAATGGTGGATGGTAATCTGAACAACCTCTATAAACTCAATCTGGCCAGTTTGTTGTAAAAGGTGGAGGGTGACCGGTGTAAATGGATGGACTTACCTCTCACTCTACTGGGTAGAATCAATGTAATTAAAATGAATGTCCTGCCCAGATTTCTATATTTGTTGCCATCTCTCCATATCCCTGTTCCCGCAGCATTCTTTTCCTCTCTCGACAAGCTGACCAGACAGTTTATCTGGCACGGCAAAACCCCTAGGGTTGGCCTGGATAAACTGACCCTTGATTACGGTCAAGGGGGCTTAAACCTCCTCAATTTTAGAATGTACTACTGGGCTGCACAGTCTAGTTTTCTGGCTCAGAGGTTTGACAATGGTCCCTCTCCCTCATGGTTGAACATTGAAAAGCTTGAGGTAAATGATGACACTGGGGCAGAATTGTTTTACAAATGGGACAGAAAATCTATAAAAACCATCACAGACAACCCTTTAATCATACGTTCTGTCCTGGCATGGTGCAAACTGCATGAGCTGTTCAGACGAGGGGGATTTCTTTCCCCTAAAACCCCTTTATGGAACAATAGATTGATCCCTATGTTTTTCCAGAATAGTAACTTTAGACCATGGTCTGATAAGGGGATCACTCTTCTGGAACACTGTTATGAGGAGGGAGTTCTTATGTCTTTTGATCAGCTGAAACAGAAATACCACTTGCCTAACAGGGACTTCTTTAGCTACCTACAACTACAAAACTTTATTAGGGTGTCTCTCAAGTGACAGTGGAACCTACCTAAGATGTCACCTATTGAACAACTCTGCCACGCAGACCAACCACTGTTCAAGACCATTTCCCTTGTTTAAGATGCTCTTATGTCAGGACTAACACTGCCTGAGCTAGATAAACCCCGACTTAGATGGGAAAAAGATCTGGGTATTGATCTTGATGAGGGTCTATGGAGTGACCTATGTAGGGGTGGTGTTACATCCACATTGAACTCCAGATATAGATTGATCCAGTTTAATTTCCTCCATCAGCTCTATATCACCCCATCTAGACTGCACAAGTTCAACCCTGATATCTCTTCCCTATGTTTTAGATGTGGCTCAGATGAAGGAACATTACTCCATTCCACTTGGCAGTGTTCAAAACGACACGGTTTCTGGCAGGGGGTATGCGATACCATATCCTCAATTCACGGGGTTGCATTCCCTTTAGACCCGGAGGTCTGCCAGCGATTGTCAAGAAATGTATTGCCTTGAAATGGAAATCGGATTCCTTCCTGCCAGTTGCAATGTGGCTATCGGAAGTTAATAGTTGTATCCCACTGGAGAAAATCACTTACTGCTTGAGGAATAAGTTAGTCATTTTACAGAATTTGGCAACCTTTTATTGACTATATGGAGAATCTCCCCCCACATCACATTGATTGAATCTCTATATAATCCTTATATAATGTTTCACACGTAATGTATAATATGTAGCTTACGGCGCGGGTGACCATATGATCCAATGTCTCATTATTATTATTTTTTATTTTACTCTTTATTATGACTTATTTATTGTATGTTTGTATATATAATTATTATTATTTTTTTTTTTTGTTACGCTCGTCTGTTACTGTCACTTTGACCTATTGTTGTCTAATATCTTTTCACTTTTGAATGTTCTTAATTGGAAAATGCAAAAATAAAATATAAAAAAACCCAAAAAACAATCGGTCTCATTGGTTTCAAGTCGCACTTCTCTGCGCATGCTCTATCCCTCCCACTGTTTACTTATAGCCGACTTACTATTTTCTGATGTATCTGTTTGTTAACCTCTATGGGATCGGTGAACCCCTACGGGACGGCTGAGCTAACGTGCGCTAATGTGATTAGCATGAGGTTGTAAGTAACAAGACATTTCCCAGGACATAGACATATCTGATATGGGCAGAAAGCTTAAATTCTTGTTAATCTAACTGCACTGTCCAATTTACAGTAGGTATTACAGTGAAATAATACCATGCTATTGTTTGAGGAGAGTGCACAGTTATGAACTTGAACATGTATCAATAAACCAATTAGGCACATTTGGGCAGACTTGATACAACAGTTTGAACAGAAATGCAATGAAATGCAGTCTAAAACTTTGCCCATACACTGCTGTCATACACTGCTGCAATCTAGTGGCCAAAATCTAAATTGCGCCTAAACTGGAATAATACATTGCGGCCTTTGTCTTGCATTTCAAAGATGATGGAACAAAAAAACTAAACAAAAAGACATGTTTTTTCTTTGTATTATCTTTTACCAGATCTAATGTGTTATATTCTCCGACATTAATTTCACATTCAAAGTGTTTCCTTTCAAACGGTATCAAGAATATGCATATCCTTGCTTCAGGTCCTAAGCTACAGGCAGTTTGATTTGGGTTTGTCATTTAGGCGGAAATTGAATAAAAGGGTCCGATCCTTACTGGAGCTAAACTACGAGAGAGAAGCATTGAAACTCCCCGAAGGCATAGTACAGCCACGCCCATTTTCTGAAGAATTGCATTATGGGCCCTAAAAGCACGAAAATAGTGCCACTGCTTGTATACTTTGTATTTTGGCAGATTTAGTACGACATCCGATAACTTTTGGCATACTAACTACATCCATACTACGATCAATAAGCATACTACATACTCAATTTACATCACAAAAAGTACAGTTAATGCGGTTAGTATGAGTATTCGAACACAGATCTAGTGTGCATGTGAATTTGGGCTGTGTAAATCAGATGCAACCTGGGTATGGTCCATGAATCGTATGTCAATGTAAATACTAGATTATGTTGAAAACAATGGTCCGCCATCTTGGTCACAGTCTCGAGTTATTTTATACTTCAGTGCTTATTACTCAGCTGAGATCATTAGTGGGATGGTTGGAGTTCTCTGGAAGTTGAAAAGTTGCAGTAATGTTGGAAGTTATGTCCTAAAGGGTTTTACCCTGTGCTTTGAGTGTTGGATTTCTTATGTTCATGTCATAGATCTGTTTCTATTGATTTCTGTGTATATTTGATGTGCCTGATGATTAAATATTTAGGGAACGCTACTAAGAAGAAATGAACAGTGGCTTGTGAAATTATTCACCCCCCTTGGCATTTTTTCTTATTTTGTTACCTTACAGCCTGGAATTAAAATTGGGGGATTTGTATCATTTGATTTACACAGCATGCTTACCACTTTCAAGATGCAAAAAAACCTGAAAACTTGAGCGTGCATAACTTTTCACCCCCCCGAAGTCAATAATTTGTAGAGCCACCTTTTGCAGCAATTACAGCTGCAAGTCTCTTGGGGTATGTCTCTATTAGCTTGGCACATCTAGCCACTGGGATGTTTGCCCATTCTTCAAGGCAAAACTGCTCCAGTTTCTTCAAGTTGGATGGGTTCTGCTGGTGTACAGAAATCTTTAAGTCATACTACAGATTCTGAATTGGATTGAGGTCTGGGCTTTGACTAGGCCATTCCAAGACATTTAAATGTTTCCCCTTAAACCACTCAAGTATTGCTTTAGCAGTATGCTTAGGGCCATTGTCCTGCTGGAAGGTGAACCTCCGTCACAGTCTCAAATCTCTGGAAGAATTTCCCTGTATTTAGTGCCATCCATCATTCCTTCAATTCTGACCAGATTCAAAGTCCTTGCGGATGAAAAACATCCCCACAGCATGATGCTGCCACCACCATGCTTCACTGTGGGGATGGTGTTCTCGGGGTGATGGGAGGTGTTGGGTTTGCGCCAGACATAGCATTTTCTTTGATGGCCAAAAAGCAAAATCTGACCAGAGTACCTTCTTCCATATGTTTGGGGAATCTCCCACATGCCTTTTGGCAAACACCAAATGTGTTTGCTTATTTTTTTCTTTAAGCAATGGCTTTTTTTCTGGCCATTCTTCCGTAAAGCCAAGCTCTGTGGAGTGTACGGCTTAAAGTGGTCCTATGGACAGATACTCCAATCTCCGCAGTTGTCATGATCGTGTGGAGAGATGGACCAAGGCGCAGCTTGATTGGAGTTCAACATCTTTATTTTTGTGAAACTTAAACAAGCCAAGAAACAAACGACCGTGCAGTACTGAGGTGCGACATGCACTCACTCAAAAACAATATCCCACAAAACACAGGTGGGGAAATAGCTACCTAAATATGATCCCCAATCAGAGGCAACGATAAACAGCTGCCTCTAATTGCGAACCATATTAGCACCAACATGAAATTATAAACTAGAGCACCCCCTAGTCACGCCCTGACCTACTACACCATAGAGAACCAAGGGCTCTCTATGGTCAGGGCGTGACAACAGTGGAGCTTTGTAGCTCCTTCAGGGTTATTTTTGGTCTCTTTGTTCCCTCTCTGAATAATGCCCTCCTTGCCTGGTCCGTGAGGTTTGGTGGGCAGCCCTCTCTTGACAGGTTTGTTGTGGTGCCATAATCTTTCCATTTTTTAATAATGGATTTAATGGTGCTCCGTAGGATGTTCAAAGTTTCGGATATTTTTTTATAACCCAACCCTGATCTGTACTTCTCCACAACTTTGTTCCTGAGCTGTTTGGAGAGCTCCTTGGTCTTCATGGTGCCGCTTGCTTGGTGGTGCCCCTTGCTTAGAGGTGTTGCAGACTCAGGGGCCTTACATTGTACACAGGTGGACTTTATTTAACTAATTGTGTGACTTCTGAAGGTAATTGGTTGCACCAGATCTTATTTAGGGGCTTTATAGCAAAGGGGTGAATACATATTCATGCACCACTTTTCCATTTAAAATTTTTGTAAATTTTTGGAAACAAGTAATTTTTTTCATTTCACTTCATCAATTTGGACTATTTTGTGTATGTCCATTACATGAAATACAAATAAAAATCCATTTAAATTACAGGTTGTTTTGCAACAAAATAGGAAAAACGCCAAGGGGGATGAATACTTTTGCAAGGCACTGTATGCACTGTACGCTATTAGCTGAAATCTTTCTTAAAAACCTTGTTTTCCTGTTTTTTTTACATACACTGAGTATACCAAACATTAGGAACACCTTTGCCCTCAGAACAGCCCCAATTTGTTGAGGCATGGACTCTACAAGGTGTCGAACGCATTCTACAGTGATGCTGGCCCATGTTGACTCAAATGCTTTCCACAGTTGTGTCAAGTTGGCTGAATGTCCTTTGGGTGGTGGACCATTCTTGATACACACGGGAAACTGTTGAGCGTGAAAAACCCAGCAGTATTGCAGTTTTGACACAAACTGGTGCGCCTGGCACCTACTACCGTACTCCGTTCAAAGGCACTTACATTTTTACTCTTGCCCAATCCCCCTCTGAATGACACACATACACAATCCATTGTCTCACAGCTTAAAAATCCCTTTTTAACCTGTCTCCTCCCCTTCATCTACACTGATTGAAGTGGATTTAACATGTGACATCAATAAAGGATCATAGCTTTCACCTGGATTCACTTCGTCAGTCTATGTCATGGAAATTGTTCTTAATGTTTTACAGCTGTTTTAAAAGGCCGACTGAAATTTCAGCCTGTTTTGGTGGGATGGAGTTTTGTCCCATCACCAAGTGGTAAATTAGTTAATAGACCAATAAGAAAGAGTTCCAAACCTCTCTGCCAATTACAGCTAGTTTTAAGTTCACCCCTCCCCACTCAAACTACTCCCAGACAGTCCTAGCTAAATTCTTTCTTGTTTCTTTTGACCTTTTGAATTGAAAACAATCACAGTAAGGTAATCAATTGTTACCCAGAAATGATTTGATGTTGAGATAAAAACGGCTGCGTTCGACCTTTAAAAAGTGTATTTCACATGAATGTCCCAATACACTATACAGACAAGAACAAGAGGTAGCTAACCATTTCAACAACCGTTAGCACTCTCTCTCTTTCTCTCTTTCGCTCACTCACTGTCTACAGTTTGATTTGCTAGTCTCTCTCTCTCTCCTTCTCTCTCTCTCTCTCAATTCTATTCAATTTGCTTTATTGGCATGACGTAACAATATACATGTTGCCAAAGTGTATTTAGGAGATTGAGTGATTCATTTACAATATTAACGTAGTTAAAATAATAATAATCAATATTGTCAAAAGGACAATCAGTAGCAACAATAATCAAGGTAAAAAATAATCATACAATGGAGAATAACAATAACAATGGCATAGAGGACATGTGCAGGTTGGTCTGTCAGACACGGTCCCTCATCTTATTGCAGGCAGCAATGTAGTGCGCTGCCAAACCACAGCTCTCTGCGTCTTCCCCGAACAGGACGGTAGCCTATTCTCATCAGATAGGTCTCTGAAACCTTGAATAAGGGTTTCAAATTTGGGGAAATTACACTTTTAGATTGTTTTATATTTTTTACATTTTGTCAGGAAATGCAGCTGTGTCTCTGGTCCTGCTGTGGTTGCACAGCCTTTCCTCTACAGGGAGCCATGTTTCCTGTGTCTACCGTTCTCAATAGCGAGAATGTGCTCACTGAGCCTGTACTTTGTACAGGTTTTGAACAGTAACCGTGGTCAAATAGTTTGCCATGGTTTACTGTTGATGTAGTGCCAGATAGCAATGCATTTTGCTTTGTGCTTGTGTTTCCCAATAGATAATGTAGTTTTGTTTTGACTGTGTTGTAATTTGGTTTATTCTGATTGATTGGATGTTCTGGTCCTGAGGCTTTAGTGTGTTAGTAGAACAGGTCTGTGAACTCAACCCCAGGATCAGCTCGATTAGGGGACTTTTTTCTTTGCCCAGTGTTTGGCATCGCAGAGCTTGGTAATGATATGAGAGGGGATCACTGTATTTTAGATATTTCCAAAACTTAATTGTTCTTTTTTTAGTTTTTATTATTAGTGGATATAGGCCAAATTCTGCACTGCATGCATTGTTTGTATATTTCCTCTGGAGATGTAGGAGAATATTATAGGGTTTCGATGGGGTTTGTCCCACTGGGTGAAATCTTGTTTTGCAAGTGGACTCCACACCTCGCTGCCATAAAGTGCAATTGGTTCAATGACACATTCAATTAGTTTAAGGTATTTCAATTTGAATTTGTTTTTTAATGTCGTAGAATGCCCTGTGTGCTTTCTCTCTCAGTTCATTCACTGCCTCATTTAGGTGTCCAGTTGAGCTTCTATTTAAACCTAAGTAATTGTGGTGATATATTTTGTACCAATTGATACCTCTGGTCGAAGTCCCTGAGACCTGGATCTTCTCTGGAAAATCATTCTTTTTGGGGTTTACTGCCAAGGCCCAGGTTTGGCAGTACCACTCTAGCAGGTCCAGGTTCTGCTGTAGGCCATGTGCTGTGGGTGACAGCAGGCACAGGTCATCTGTGAAGAGCAGGCATTTAACATTTGAATTGTGGAGACTAATACCAGGGGCTGAACATTTTTCTAGAATAGCGGCCAATTCGTTGATGTAAATATTGAAGAGCGAGCGCCTCAGATTGCAACCCTGGAGAAGATCCCACCCCTGGTTAAAGAATTTGGTTATTTTCTTGCCAATTTTGATGCTGCACGTATTGCCAGTATTGCCATTGATTGAATTATGTCATATGTTTTACCAACCTACAACGCTTTTAATAACTTTGTAGAACAGTCCTGTATGCCAAATAGAATCAAATGCTTTATGGAAGTCGACAAAGTAAGCATACATTTGGTGGACATGTTTATCTATCAGGTTGTGTAAGGTGTAAATATGATCGGTCGTGCGATGTTTTGGTATAAATACAATTTGGCTTTTACTCAAGACATTGTGCTTTCCCCAGGTTACTGTTCACACAAATGCCTCTGTAAATGTTAGGGTCAAATTTGTTTCCGTTATTAAGGATTGGGGTTATGAGTACTTGATTACAGATGTCAGGGGAATAACCTACACTCAGGATCAAATGAAACAGTTTTAGCCAATTAAAATTTTGCACTGGTGAATTTGAGCATCTCATTTAGGATACCATCAGGTCCGCATGCTTTTCAATTTGAGGGCCGGAAGTTTCTAATAGAGCTCCTGGTCAGTAATTGGGGAGTCCAATGGATTTTGATTGTTATTATAGCTTTTTCTAATCCATTCAACTTCATGAATTTGGCGTTGTTCTGCGTTTGCATCAATTTGAGCTGTGTTGTAGAGTGTTTAAAAATGGGTTGTCCTTAAGCCACCATTTTGTATCGCTAATTCCTCTTGTTTCTATTTTTAATTTTTTTTGTTCCCAATTTTGCCAGAAGTTGTTTGTGTTTATGGACTAGTGTCAGCTGCTTGCTGTTGTACTGTGCTTTTTTGGTTCTGATTGTACGTTTATAGAGTTTTAAAAGTCTCATAGTAATAAAGGTGAAATTCACCATTATTTGGCACTTTGTGCTTTTGGTTTGATAGTGTTCCAATTTTTTTCCTGGTAATTTTACAATCTGTATCAAACCTATTTCAGTTTTTTTCCTGATAATTTTACAGTCTGTATCAAACCTATTTCAGTTGTGCTTCTTTTGCAGTTTGCCTGAAAATATTGTTTATATGTTTTACTGCTAGATTGATGCCTTCTTTACTATGAGTGTATGTGGTATCTAGAAAGTTATTGTGTTTGGATTTTTTGGTTACTGGTTGCCTTCTGGTATTCTTCTGTGCTGTTTTGGGCCCATCTGTATGAATTTCTGAAGTTGTACAGCTTGCTGGGCTGTGAATGTGTGGTTGTTTCCAAGTCTGTACTTTTGAGGAACAAGGTAATTTGGCTGTGGTCAGACGGAGGTGTTAGTGGCTTGATGGTGAATGAGCTGAGAGAGAAAGGGTCAATGTCTGTAATCATGTAGTCTACTGTGCTGTGGCCAAGAGGTGAGTAATGGGTGAATCTCCCCAAAGAGTCCCCCCGTAACCTACCACTAACAAAGTTCAGACTCAGGCTTTGACAGAGCTGCAACAAATCCCTTCCATTTTTGTTGATGGTGCTGTCACTGTTGTTTCTATGGGGCAGATTAAGACAGAAACAGTATGGCCTGTAATAAAGCTGTCCCCTCGTGTGGTCATTAGGTCAGATAGTGTGCCTGTGAGCGCATGTGTGTCCCCACAGATCAGCACATTTCCCTGGGCCTGGAAATGGCACTTCTCCTCAATGGTGGGGAATATCTCCTCCGAGTATTATGGGATTCTGAGGGAGGAGGGGGGAATATATATTGCACAAAGTAACACATTTTTTCTGTCAGTACAAGTTACTTTTTCAGTTTTAACCATATGTCATATTTACCAATTTTGAGAGGATCAATTAGATTTTGTAGTTTGGGTTTGTGCCAAATGATCAATACTCCAGAGTCTCTACCTCTATTGACAGATCTGTGTTTCTGTGATGGCACAATTACCTCTCTGTAGCCTGTGGGACAGTGAGTGACAATGTCTGCCTTACACCATGTCTCCTGCAGAATGATGACATCAACATCTTTCAGATGACATGAACATCTTTTCAGTGGTAAACTCTTCAGTCCAAAGGTTGACAAGTTTAGGCCCTGAATGTTTCACATGCTAACTGATAGTGATTTCACGTTGCAAATTAAGCAAGAATAGTGCAGTGAAAAATACAGTAACTACTAAGTTGTTAGGAATGAGATAAACAATGGATAACAGCAAACGTGTTCTCTTTTTTCCTTCTTTCTATTCATTGAACAAGTAAACTCTTAGTACAGCAGTGTATGCGTGTGCGTTGAGTGGAGTTTAGTGCAGATATACTGGAGGAGCTGTTTAATCTCACTGTTACGATCGTCAAAAGGCGTGGACCAAAACGCAGCGTGTTGAGTGCTCATATTTATTACTACAATGAAGCACCTAAACAAAGAAACAAAAAACGAAAGCAAACAGTTCAGTCAGACAACAGACAACTAAACGGAAAACAACTACCCACAAAAACCCAGGTGGGAAAAGGCTGCCTAAGTGTGGCTCCCAATCAGAGACAATGCTAGACAGCTGCCTCTGATTGGAAACCATACCCGGCCAAAACATAGAAATAAAACACATAGAATGCCCACCCCATATCACACCCTGACCTAACTAAACAGAGAAAAACGGCGCTCTCAGGTCAGGGCGTGACACTCACTCAATCCTACAGAGTTCTCCTTTCCTCTGAGGGCCTCAGCATAGCTGCGCTGGTCCTGCTGTTGGGCCCCTGGTGTGGGGTATTAGGCTGGGCCCGGTCCAGTCTGGCTGTGCCGATGGAAGTGGTGATGCTCTGGTGGTGGGTAGGGCCTGTAGGGTGGGCTGGGTCTGGTGTGGAATTGAGGGGGCTTGGGGCTCCTTGGTGGTCTGGTATGGGGTCTCTGGGTGGTCCTCTGTCCAGTAAGATGTGGGGTGTTTGTCTACCAAGTGCCCCCTAACCATTCTGTTTCTCTCCGTCTTCTCTCCCTGTGATGATCTGCCTGGCTCTTTCACTTCCTAACCATTCTTTTTCTCTTCTCTCTCTCACTCCAGTTTGATGTCAGGGCTAGCAGCCTTGGATGCCAAGTGTTCCAGCCGCCTGGGCATCATGACAGTCTCCTACTACCTGTGGACCACCTTTGTGGCGGTGGTGGTGGGCATCCTCATGGTTACCATTATCCACCCAGGGGGCGCCGCCCAGAAGGAGGACAACGAGGACAGCGGCAAGCCAATCATGAGCTCCGCTGATGCCCTGCTTGATCTGATTCGGTAAGAGACAGGAAGAAGATCATTGCATTGACCTTTGACCTTTGTTGTTGCGTGTCCTACTGAATTGAATCGTTCTAAAATCAGCCTACAGTGAAGGTTCAATTGTTCAAGGATTCCAATGTTGAGGGGTTTTATTTGTCACGTTTACAATAAACATTTGTTTCCCCAGTGCAAAACATATTCTAGACAGGAATATTGCTATTACTTTGTCAGTTCCTCTTCAAGCCTCTGTACTCTGTGACTGTTGACATGCTAAAGGTTTTGCTGTTCAATAAATCAAATGTATTTATATAGTGACTTTTATAAAAGCAACATTTCATATAAGGGTTTTACACAGTAACCTGGCAACTGCAGATTCCCAAGACCCTCTAGACCTCACTCAGTAAGAGACCTCCCCTTCATCAGAATTTGTTTGAGGCAGGCTTTAGAAAAATGATTTGATATGATAAATGACAAATGATAAAACCAGTAAGACATGCGTGTGTCCATGAGTGTGTGCGTGCATGTGTGCATACGTGTGTGTCCGTTCCGTGTGGAGATTGTACAGTGGGGGAAAAAAGTATTTGATCCCCTGCTGATTTTGTACGTTTGCCCACTTACAAAGAAATGATCAGTCTATAATTTTAATGATAGGTTTATGTGAACAGTGAGAGACAGAATAACAACAACAAAAATCCAGAAAAACGCATGTCAAAAATGTTATAAAATGATTTGCATTTTAATGGGTGAAATAAGTATTTGACCCCTCTGCAAAACATGACTTAGTACTTGGTGGCAAAACCCTTGTTGGCAATCACAGAGGTCAGACGTTTCTTGTAGTTGGCCACCAGGTTTGCACACATCTCAGGAGGGATTTTGTCCCACTCCTCTTTGCAGGTCTTCTCCAAGTCATTAAGGTTTCGTGGCTGACGTTTGGCAACTCGAACCTTCAGCTCCCTCCACAGATTTTCTATGGGATTAAGGTCTGGAGACTGGCTAGGCCACTCCAGGACCTTAATGTGCTTCTTCTTGAGCCACTCCTTTGTTGCCTTGGCCGTGTGTTTTGGGTCATTGTCATGCTGGAATACCCATCCACGACCCATTTTCAATACCCTGGCTGAGGGAAGGAGGTTCTCACCCAAGATTTGACGGTACATGGCCCCGTCCATCGTCCCTTTGATGCAGTGAAGTTGTCCTGTCCCCTTAGCAGAAAAACACCCCCAAAGCATAATGTTTCCACCTCCATGTTTGACGGTGGGGATGGTGTTCTTGGGGTCATAGGCAGCATTCGTCCTCCTCCAAACACAGCGAGTTGAGTTGATGCCAAAGAGCTCCATTTTGGTCTCATCTGACCACAACACTTTCACCCAGTTGTCCTCTGAATCATTCAGATGTTCATTGGCAAACTTCAGATGGGCATGTATATGTGTTTTCTTGAGCAGGGGGACCTTGCGGGCGCTGCAGGATTTCAGTCCTTCACGGCGTAGTGTGTTACCAATTGTTTTCTTGGTGACTATGGTCCCAGCTGCCTTGAGATCATTGACAAGATCCTCCCGTGTAGTTCTGGGCTGATTCCTCACCGTTCTCATGATCATTGCAGGGGATCAAATACTTTCCCCCCCACTGTAGCAGGCAGCAAAGGGGCTTCCAGCTCTTAGCTTCACCTCATCAGTTAACAACAACAATCCTCAGCAGAGCCTTGGAATATAATTACCATTGGTTGTGTCCCAAATGGCAACCTATGAATAGGGTGCCATTTTAGCAAATATCCATGGCCCTCAAAATGCCTTATGCACTCCAAGATCTTAAGCACAAGAAATTCGTAAGATATAGCACTAACTGGATTTGTAACATATCATCCAATTTTTTTTATAAAGAATTTAAGGACGTAACAAATATTTGTAAATGGATGACGCCATACACAATTTGATGACAATTACTATGATTATTATTATTTGACCATGCTGGTCATTTACGAACATTTTAACATCTTGACCATGTTCTGTTATAATATCCACCCGGCACAGCCAGAAGAGGACTGGCCACCCCTCATAGCCTGGTTCCTCTCTAGGTTTCTTCCTAGGTTTTTGGCCTTTCTCAGGAGTTTTTCCTAGGGAGTTTTTCCCAGCCACCGTGCTTCTTTCACATGCATTGCTTGCTGTTTGGGGTTTTAGGCTGGGTTTCTGTACAGCACTTTGAGATTTCAGCTGATGTACGAAGGGCTATATAAATAAATTTGATTTGATTTGATGACGTAGTGCACAGAAAATGGGGACCACTTTTGGCTTGTGAACACCACTTTCAAAACTACTGGCTGAAATTATGCAAAAGTTCAAGAGTGCATCTTAGATGCTTTATTAAACATCATTAAAAAACAGCATTTTTATTCTCTTTGTTTGTTCTCTTTTCCATCCAATGCCACCGTGTGTAAGCTCCAGCTAATGGATCATTATTGTGTCCTATATACAGTTGAAGTCAGAAGTTTACACACTTAGGTTGGAGTCATTAAAACTCATTTTTCAACCACTTCGCAAATTTCTTGTTAACAAACTATAGTTTTGGCAAGTCGGTTAGGACATCTACTTGGCACATGACACAAGTCATTTTTCCAACAATTGTTTACAGACAGATTATTTCACTTATAATTCACTGTATCACAATTCCAGTGGGTCATCTGTACAAACAATAGTATGCAAGTATAAACACCATGGGACCACGCAGCCGTCATACTGCTCAGGAAGGAGACGCGTTCTGTCACCTAGAGATGAACGTACTTTGGTGCGAAAAGTACAAATATATCCCAGAACAACAGCAAAGGACCCTGTGAAGATGCTGGAGGAAACAGGTACAAAAGTATCTATATTCACAGTAAAACGAGTCCTATATCGCCATAACTGCAAAAATCACTAAAGCTGGAGACTCTTACCTCCCTCACTAGCTTTAAGCACCAGCTGTCAGAGCAGATCACTGCACCTGTACATAGCCCATCTGTAAAATAGCCCATCCAATCTACCTCATCCCCATACTGTATTTATTTATTTATCTTGCTCCTTTGCACCCCAGTATCTCTACTTGAACATTCATCTTCTGCACATTCTACCATTCCAGTGTTTAATTGCTATATTGTAATTACTTCGCCACCATGGCCTATCTATTGCCTTACCTCCCTTATCCTACCTCATTTGCACATGCTGTATATAGACTTTTCTACTGTATTATTGATTGTATGTTTGTATATTCCATGTGTAATTCTGTGTTGTTGTATGTGTTGAACTGCTTTGCTTTATCTTGGCCAGGTCGCAGTTGCAAATGAGAACATGTTCTCAACTAGCCTACCGGGTTAAATAAAGGTGTAATAAAAAAATGTAATAAAAAATCACCTGAAAGGCTGCTCAGCAAGGAAGAAGCCACTGCTCCAAAACCACCATAAAAAAGCCAGACTACGGTTTGCAACTGCACATGGGGACAAAGATCGTACTTCTTGGAGAAATGTCCTCTGGTCTGATGAAACAAAAATAGAACTGTTTGGCTATAATGACCATCGTTATGTTTGGAGGAAAAAGGGGGAGGCTTGCAAGCCGAAGAACACCATCCCAACCGTGAAGTACGGGGGTGGCAGCATCATGTTGTGGGGGTGCTTTGCTGCAAGAGGGACTGGTGCACTTCACAAAATAGATGACATCATGAAGAAGAAAATTATGTGGATATTGAAGCAACATCTCAAGACATCAGTCAGGAAGTTAAAGCTTGGTCGCAAATGGGTCTTCCAAATGGACAATGACCCCAAGCATACTTCCAAAGTTGTGGCAAAATGGCTTAAGGACAACAAAGTCAAGGTATTGGAGTGGCCATCACAAAGCCCTGACCTCAATCCTATAGAAAATGTGTGGGCAGAACTGAAAAAGCGGGTGCGAGCAAGGAGGCCTACAAACCTGACAAAGTTACACCAGCTCTGTCAGGAGGAATGGGCCAAAATTCACCCAACTTATTGTGAGAAGCTTGTGGAAGGCTACCTGAAACATTTGACCCAAGTTAAATAATTTAAAGGCAAAGCTACCAAATACTAATTGAGGGTATGTAAATTCTGACCCACTGGGAATGTGATGAAATAAATAAAAGCTTAAGTAAATGATTTTCTCTACTATTATTCTGACATTTCACATTCTTAAAATAAAGTTGTGATCCTAACTGACCTAAGACAGGGAATTTTTACTAGGATTAAATGTCAGGAATTGTGAAATACTGAGTTTAAATGTATTTGGCTAAGGTGTATGTAAACTTCCAACTTCAACTGTATGACCACCTCTGTCGCCTCAGTTCAACCCAGTCATGTGTATAGAAAACATATAATGTCTCTGGTTCAACCTCTGTTCACCATCACTGCAGAGAGGATAAATCATTTGGTACTGTAGCTTCCCAAGACAACATTTGATCCAGACCTGTCCTTTTCACATTTCTCCGGTGAGAGTTTTGAACTGTTTAATTCAACTCTGCCAGAGATATAAGGCCCTGATATATTCAGAAAATGTTAAGCTATGAACTGCTTAATTGACAATATAACTGCTCTTTTAAAGCTAAGATTCGCGATAGGCAAAACTGCGCCACTGGCTGCCCCCAGATGGGTTTGTTACTGTTTTTGTTCTGAGGAAATTTGCATCCAGCATCGTGGTATAAAAAAAAGTGGTACATACTCTGATGTTCTACTGTGCATGCAAATCTCCAGCGCTTGGTTGTCTCTCACCCAGCCACCCTGGTGGTTAACCATGTGTGCGGTGTCATGTGCCGTCTCAGCCTCACGGAGTGTGTGTGTGTGCGTGCATGTGTGTTTCAGTGACACGAACACAAACAGGATGTAAAGCCTAATGCCTCCTCTGTCAGTGGGTCACAGCTAAGCTAATTAACCAGGTGAGGGATGGAGGGTGGGGTAAGGGTTATGGTTAGACACAGGGACACGCTAGACTGGCTCAGAGCATCACAGCGTGTATCACCATAACAGCCGGTCAGTGGGCCACTGTCACAAGCACTTAGTCACCCAGTCACAGGCCTATGGCCCTACACAGCTCCCAGTCACAGGCCTATGGCCCTACACAGCTCCCAGTCACAGGCCTATGGCCCTACACAGCTCCCAGTCACAGGCCTATGGCCCTACACAGCTCCCAGTCACAGGCCTATGGCCCTACACATCTCCCAGTCACAGGCCTATGGCCCTACACATCCCCAGTCACAGGCCTATGGCCCTACACATCTCCCAGTCACAGGCCTATGGCCCTACACATCTCCCAGTCACAGGCCTATGGCCCTACACATCTCCCAGTCACAGGCCTATGGCCCTACACATCTCCCAGCCACAGGCCTATGGCCCTACACATCTCCCAGTCACAGGCCTATGGCCCTACACATCTCCCAGCCACAGGCCTATGGCCCTACACATCTCCCAGCCACAGGCCTATGGCCCTTACCTACACACAGGGACCTCTCGTAGGGAGGCTTTACTACACAGACAATTGCACTTTATTATTACTTTATTATCGCTTAGTATTAATGATTTAAACATTTACCATATGTTATAGTAATCGTAATAAATAAAAAGACAGTAAGTTGGCATACGTGTTTGTTCACAAACGTGTATATTTTTTTGTTAGAGCTGAACACCAACCTTGTCATGTGCTGTCCTGCATCAAAAATTGTAACAGGTAATCAGATTTATGATGTGAAAAAGTGTATGTTAAGCCAGACAGGGATTCTGTGGCCCTTACCTACACACAGAGTCCTCATGTGAGAGACTCTACACAGACAATGACACTTTATTACTACATTATTACTATTAAGTATAACAGATTAAGGAACACTGACTATCTTTTATTGTCATTGTGTAAGTATAGGTGGTACTCATTCAGGTGTATTTTGATTAGAGCTGAGCATGTGCATTAGCCTGTTACATGCTGTTAAACATAGGGAACTGATGCAGAGGGTAACTGCGCAATTATGTGGGTTTTTTTTCAACTTAAAATGAAAAGTGAGTGCCAAGCACTGTGACATTTTGAAAATGCGTGGGAAAATGACCTGTGTATCTATACCAGGGTTGAAGTCAATTCCATTTAAATTCTAGAAGTACACTGAAATTCCAGTTCCAATTCACTTTAATGCTTTTCAATAAGGAACATGTGGAATTGGAATTGACCCCAACCCTGGTATCTACCTAGGCATGTACGTGAGGCCAGGAGGAGGGATCCTGCCTGTCCTTGTTGTTGCTGTGTGTTTTTTTTTATCCCAGAGGACAGCTGTGCTCAGGATTTACCCTAAAGCTTTAGAGCCTCCCTCACTCCCTGCCTTCATCTATCATGCCAGTGTATATATATGTGCTTATGTCTGTGCGCCTGTTTTCGTGCATGTTTGTGCGAGGTGCATGCGTGCGTCTGCATGTCCAAGTATGTGTGTGCTTATGGCCGTGCGCTTGTGTGTGTGTGTTTAATGTGATGTGTGTATGAACGTGTGTAATGGTGCAGGTGTAATTAGTGGCATTGAGGTCAGTGTTTCGTTCTGATCCACACTGTGTTTGATTACCAGAGTGGTTTATTGGCATGCTTGACTCTCATAGAGGACCGGAATGGATGACTTAGTAATGGAATCTACTATAATTCAAATCCAATTTATTGGTCACCTACACAGTTTACAGGTGTGACCTTGTGATTAAATATACTGCACTTCAATACTCTATATCAGTATTTTTATTTTAAATAATATTTTTTTTCTTTTTTCTTAAAATCATCAATCAACAAATTCATCACATTATTTATACAGTGAATTTTACAAATGTTTAGCGAGCATGTTGTTTATTATTGCACTATATACATATTTTAAAATGTGTTTATTGAACCATTATTTAACTAGGCAAGTCAGTTAAGAACAAATTCTTATTTACAATGACGGCCTACCACGGCCAAACCCGAACCTGGATGATGCTGGGCCAATTGTGCGCCGCCCTATGGGACTCCCAATCACGGACGGTTGTGATACAGCCTGGAATCGAACTAGGGTCTGTAGTGATGCCTCTAGCACTGGCCAGATGTTTGCATTTCAAATAGCAACGCTCATCCTGAGCTCGCACCTCCAGCCCTGGGAGGGACCTTCCCGCAAAGTGCAGGAGATTCCATTTGTCTCCTGGTGCCTTCCAAGGCTGAAAGTAATTAAAACTGGACTGAGTTTGTGAATGTAATTATGTGAATTAAATTGTTGTGCTTGAATTGTTTCAAGGGCTGTATATTAAGTATGTTCAGTGAGACCGGGTCAAAATTGTATGTTTGGTTGACCAGTTATCAGGCACATTCCTCTTGTCTGGTCATAACTGGTCATTTGGTTTAACTGAGAACTTGTTTTGCAAGCTGCATCAAAAGACACGTGTATTTCTCATTAGTTGAGAGTCACTTACGCGGTCTTATACTGTAATGTATAATGTATTTTATGTACATAGTAATTGTTTGAGTGTCAATTAATTCGTGACTAATAAATCGTATTAGTTGATTTGAGTAAATGGATTCCTCATTTATAGAGTAACTCTTTGATTGACTGTACATTCATCATTTAGTAGGTGTCACGGTTGTCGTAGGGTAAAGTGGACCAAGACGCAGCGGGGAAATGTGCACTCATCTTCTTTATTAAATGGACAAGAAGGTGAACCAAAACAAACACAACAAAAACACAACGACTAATAACAGGCCGGTAAGGCAACAAAGCTATACCCAGCACAATCTCCCACAAAATACCAACACAAACACATACCTATTTATAGGACCCTCAATCAGAGGCAACAAGAAAACACCTGCCTCCAATTGAGAGTCCAACCCCCAAATACCTAAACATAGAAATACAAATGACTAGACTAAACATAGAAATACATAAACATAGAACATTGCCCAAAAACCCGGAATAATAAATCAAACACCCCACTAAACACACAGCCACCCCGAACCACATAAAACAAATACCCCCTGCCCCGTCCTGACCAAACTACAATAACAAATAACCCCTATTACCTGTCAGGACGTGACAGTAGGTCTATTGGTAAATGTTATTTACACTATACACATAGCATTATGCATAGGTTCTAACTTTACATCTCTGGCTAAGATAGACCTAAATTAAAGCTTGGACTGTGGTTGCTATAAACAACTCATAAGTCCTATAAGCCACTTAATAATCACATAAAGCTATCTTAGAACACATGTAATTACAGTACCAAGTGGTGACGTGCAGACTCTCAAGCTGGCTAGACCCTTCGGTATACAGTACCAGTCAAAAGTTTGGACACACCTACTCATTCAAGGGTTTTTCTATATTTTTTATTTTTTTACTATTTTCCACCTAGTAGAACAATAATGAAGACAACAAAACTATGAAATAACACATTTGGAATCATGTAGAAACCAAAAAAGTGTTAAACAAATCAAAATACATTTTAGATTTTAGATTCTTCAAAGTAGCCACCCTTTTCCTTGATGAACGCTTTAGACACTCTTGGCATTGCTACTAATATGTGTTCTACTGAAAATGCTACTACTGTACACATTGTGTAAATCGTTTCTGGTTATCCACAAGATGATGTGAAAGAGACAAGTGGGGTACCAAAAAAGGTTATAAATAAAGTGTAAAGCTTTTGGATGTGGTCAAATTCTCTGACTCCTCATTTGGAACATTCTGTGCTTCCATGTCTGTTATTGGAAAGTCTAGTCACATAACAGATTTGCATTAAAAAGTTTGATTGAAAAATTGTGAATCATGCTTTTTCATTTATTTCAACACTTTAATTTCTGAAACCTGTCAGCCGGCTAGAGTTTAACACTTTTCTATATTCTTCCCTTCCAGAAACATGTTCCCAGCCAACTTGGTCCAAGCAACTTTCCAACAGGTGAGCAGTATGACATTATCATACTGTGTATAGTAGAAATGTAGGCGTTTCCATTTTAGTTTCCTAAAGAGTTTTAGGAGGAGTGCCAAAGCATGAAATGCCGATGATAGGAGATTAATGAGATTATTTAAATGGAAGTCTGTGTGTTTGAAATACAAATTCACCAAATTATGGGTGACCATTGACCGGATTGCATTCAGTACAGTATATTTAACTAATTCCGACTCTTTTTCACACACGTACCATCATCATGCTTAGCTTGTATATCTAGCTACACATAACATGTTAGATACTTCAATATGACATTAATGTGTATACTGTATATATACTGTATATTCACTGAGTGTACAAAACATTATGAACTATCTTTCCATGACATAGACTGACCAGGTGAATTTAGGTGAAAGCTATGATCCCTTATTGATGACACTTGTTAAATCCACTTCAATTAGTGTAGATGAAGGGGAGGAGACGGGTTAAAGAAGGATTTTTAAGCCTTGAGACAATTGAGGCATTGATTGTTTATGTGTACCATTCAGAGGGTGAATGGGCAAGACGAAAGTTTTAAGTAAGTGCCTTTGAAAAGGGTACGGTAGTAGGTGCCAGGCGCACTAGTTTGTGTCAAGAACTGCAATGCTGCTGGGTTTTTCACGCTCAGCAGTTTCCCGTGTGTTTCAAGAATGGTCCATCACCCAAGGACATCCAGCCAACTTGACACATCTGTGAGAAGCATTGAAGTCAACATGGGCCAGCATCCCTGTGGAACGTTTTCGACACCTTGTAGAGTCCATGCCCCAATGAATTGAGGCTGTTCTGATATTTGGAAGGTGTTTTGTACACTCAGTATATATCTGGTCTTGTTACTTTAGTAACGTACCAGGAGTATTCTCATAATGATGCCCCCCCCCCCTGCCCAACGTGGCAGCTGCCCTGACAGAGCTTTATACAGTATATGTTGAATACTTTAATATGATATTCATATATACATCTGGTCTTATTAGTATCGTACCAGGAGTATCCCCATCATGAAGGCCCCCCCACCCACGGTGGCAGCCTCCCTGATGGAGAGCACCACCCGGAGGGTCTATATCTACGGTGTCCAGGACGACAACGGCATCGACATCCAGAACTTCTCCCTAGACTTGACACCTCCGCCAGACATCCAGATGCGCACACTGCCCGGGACCAGCGATGGCATGAACGTCCTGGGGATCGTCATATTTTCCGCCACCATGGGTGAGTGACGTAATCACTGACCTCTAACCCTAACCCCCAGACACCCTGTGATGTCATTATGGGTGAGGGACAGTTCCACTAACAAATGCACACACCGACGTGCATGCATGCATGCACACACACAAACACACAGACACACACACACAAACCCCCTAAGGCACACTGCCTTGTAGTGTCATTATGTTTGAGTGACATCATCGACACTATCACTACCGTCTCTGCCCTTCATCTAGTTAAACTTCACTTTACACTTTAGTTCTCTCCTCAATGTTTATCAATTCCCTATAGTTAAAGCACAAACTATTAGCAAATCAATCAGGCCCACGGTATGGTGTCCATGTTGTCTCAGTCTAACACCATGTGTTGTTGTTGTTGTTGGTGGTCTCTCCAGGTATCATGCTGGGAAGAATGGGGCCTAATGGCAGCGCCTTGGTCAACTTCTGTCAGAGTCTGAACGAGGCTGTCCTGAAGATTGTCGCCATAGTGATCTGGTAAGAGCTAGAGGCCCCTCACAAAAAACAAGGAACTCAGTTGGGGTCTCAACTTACTGTTGAGAGTTAGAAGAGTAGAATGCACGAGGTGCAAGATCAACATTTGGTTGTGGATCAGCAATTTTTATCTTGTTATGTCAGTCACTGACAGTCACTCAATTAGCCATGTCAGCTTTAAAAATATATATAGGTGTAACAAGCATCTTGTAGGTAGACCAAACTACAGCGGGTATATTGAACATATTCTTTTATTAGAAGGAAAACAAAACACTTACAAAAAACAAACGACGAAAACAGTCCCGTAAGGTGCACAGACTAAACAGGAAACAACCACCCACAAACACAAGAGAAAACTAAACCACTTAAATATGGCCTCCAATTAGAGGCAACGACAACCAGCTTCCTCTAATTGGAGGTCCTACCAAAACCCCAACATAGAAATAGAAAAACTAGATAAGCACATAGAAATAGAAAATATAGAACATAAACCAAAAACCCCGAAATACACTAAACAAACACCCCCTGACCAAACTACAATAACAAACAACCCCTTATACTGGTAAGGACGTGACAATAGGTAAGTTAATTCTAGCCAGCTATCTAAACTTGTAGTAATCATGGCTGACCACCGACCAGGCACAGAGGGCACGTGCCCAGGGGCCCTGACCTCCAGGGGGGCCCCATTTATTTGGTTTGTCACTCTCACTCAGACATCATTAACATGGCATAAGTAATGGCAAAGGTGTAAAAAATATATATCTTCAACGCATGGCAAAATGGGTCGAAATTTTTTTTATCTCTGCCCCATGGCGAAATAAATAGAATTGCCTGACATGTTTTATAAAATAACCAGGAGTATTCTCACAAAATGTCTCTCCGCCACATAGCAAAATGTGTAGAACTGCAGAAATCTTGCTTTAAAACTGCCACATTTTCTGTACACCCCAAATGTGTAGAATTGCAGGAAAGTAAACTTAAAAAACAAAATGTTTCTCTCCACCGTCAAGAGCAGGGCCAACCAAATCTCGCTTAGGGCCCCCAAAAGGCTAGAGTCGGCTCTGTTAAAAAACTAGCCTGTTTGGGTAAAACAAAATGACCTACAATGAGAATCTACAATGTAAACAACTCTTAACTTCCTGGTCCACCGCAGGTACTTCCCTTTCGGCATTGTGTTCCTGGTCGCCGGTAAGATCCTGGAGATGGATGACCCCTCGGCCATGGGGAAGAAGTTGGGGTTCTACGCTATCACCGTGGTGATGGGGCTGGTGCTGCACGGTCTCTTCATCCTACCAGCCATGTACTTCTTCATCACCAAGAAGAGTCCCATCGTCTACATCAGGGGCATCCTGCAGGCCCTGCTTATCTCCCTGGCAACCTCCTCCAGGTAAACAACAACAACCATAACACTGACCCTAACCCTAACCCTAGCTTCATATCCACACACCGGCTCAAACCTAACCCTTGCTCCAGTCACAGTCCTAGCTGTAACCCTAACCCTAGACATAATACTAACCCTAGACATAACCCTAACCCTAGCTCCAGCCACAACCCTAGCCATAACACTAACCTTAGTCATAACCCTAGCCATAACCCTATAACCATAACCCTAGCTCCAGCCACAACCCTAGCCATAACACTAACCATTTAGCAGACACTCTTATCCAGAGCGACTTACAAATTGGTGCATTCACCTTATGATATCCAGTGGAACAACCACTTTACAATAGTACATCTATATCTTTTTTTTGGGGGGGGGGGGGGGGGGGGGTTAGAAGGATTACTTTATCCTATCCCAGGTATTCCTTAAAGAGGTGGGGTTTCAGGTGTCTCCAGAAGGTGGTGATTGACTCCGCTGTCCTGGCGTCGTGAGGGAGCTTGTTCCACCATTGGGGTGCCAGAGCAGCGAACAGTTTTGACTGGGCTGAGCGGGAACTGTGCTTCCGCAGAGGTAGGGAGGCGAGCAGGCCGGAGGTGGATGAATGCAGTGCCCTTCTTTGGGTGTAGGGACTGATCAGAGCCTGAAGGTACGGAGGTGCCGTTCCCCTCAAATGTGAATGTATTCAATTTCTGCTTTTATTTTTAATCATCTACCAATAGGTGCCCTTCTTTGCGAGGCATTGAATATGAATTCGTAAGGCAGAAATTATTACATTTTAAAGCATTAGACCCCTCACCAAAGGCTTCAGTCATACAAAAGTTATACTTAAATCCGAACTGGTTCTCTAGCAAATTAGTAAGAATGTCTCACCCTATGTTCAAGAAAGGCATTTTTCCCTTTATTCAGAGGGAAAAAGTAAGGAACTTGTCTGTCGGCCTTGCATTAAAGACCATACAGTAATTGGTTAAAGAAAATTGTGATAAATAAAATAGTATACCGGTTTCATGTAAGGACCCAAAAATTGACAGCCGTGCCATACAGATTGCAAAATAGTTGGGAAGAGATTTTTGACATACCGATTCCATGGCACAGGGTTTATGAAATGATACGCAAAATGATGCCGGATTCAAAATGTAACATTTTTCAATTTAAATTATTGTACAGAATTCTTGCAACCAATAGAACATTATTTATATGGGGGATACAACCTTCCCAGCTCTGCAGATTTTGCTGAGAAAGGGCAGAATCATTAGATCATTTGTTTGGTACTGTCCATATGTGCTGTAGCTTGTTTTTGGTCACAGGTCCAGGAATGGCTGAAGAATTGCAATATTTACCTGGAGCTAACCCTGCAGATAGCACTACTGGGCAATCTGAAAAGTCATAGTCAATCGATCAATAATATAATAATACTTTAGCAACAAAAAAAGTATTTTAAATTTTACAATCTGTAGAAACAATGAGAATAGAAAGGTTCAGAACTTTGGTGAAACATCACAGCACAGTTGAAAAATATATGGCAGATAGAAATCCAAAATGGATGGTGTTAACAGATAGATGGGAGGGATTGAATGGCGCTGAAGGTTGGGACTAATAACAAGATACTTAATGTAAAACATACCGTGCCCGCAAAATGTATATAGGTTAAGAACTTTTTTTGAAAGAACACAGTTTGAAAGATATGACAAATAGTAATCAAAACGGATGGACATCATAAATATATAGGAGAGGTTGAGGACAGAGGAAGGACAGGAGTAAAAACAAACAAAATATAACTATTGTAGAACAGACTGTGTCCATAAAATGTACACTACCGTTCAAAAGTTTGGGGTCACTTAGAAATGTAGTTGTTTTTAAAAGAAAAGCACATTTTTTGTTAAAAAACATCAAATTGATCAGAAATACAGTGTAGACATTGTTAATGTTGTAAATGACTGTTGTAGCTGGAAACGGCAGATTTTTAATGGAATATCTACATAGGCGTACAGAGGCCCATTATCAGCAACCGTCACTCCTGTGTTCCAATGGCACGTTGTGTTAGCCTTTTAAGATGATAAACTTGGATTAGCTAATTGATCATTACAAAACCATTTTATGTTAGCACAGCTGAAAACTGTTGTTCTGATTAAAGAAGCAATAAAGTGGCCTTCTTTAGACTAGTTGAGTATCTTCAGCATCAGCATTTGTGGGTTCGATTACAGGCTCAAAATGGCCAGAAACAAAGAACTTTCTTCTGAAACTCGTCAGTCTATTCTTGTTCTGAGAAATTAAGGCTATTCCATGTGAGTAATTGCCAAGAAACTGAAGATCTGGTACAAGTGGGAGGCCCCGGTGCACAACTGAGCAAGAGGACAGCACTTTGTGACATCGGCTTTATAAATGCATTTGATTGAATTTGATTGATTGACAGGTACATTAGAGTGTCTAGTTTGAGAAACAGACGCCTCACAAGTCCTCAACTGGCAGCTTCGTTAAATAGTACCCACAAAACACCAGTCTCAATGTCAACAGTGAAGAGGCGACTCCAGGATGCTGGCCTTCTGTATGTGTATGAGGGTACATACAGTTGAAGTCGGAAGTTTACATACACTTATGTTGGAGTCATTAAAAAAAAAATTCAACCACTCCACAAATGTTTTGTTAACAAACTATAGTTTTGGAAAGTCGGTTAGGACATCTAGTAATTTTTCCAACAATTGTTTACAGACAGATTATTTCACATATAATTCACTGTATCACAATTCCAGTGTGTCAGAAGTTTACATACACTAAGTTGACTGTGCCTTTAAACAGCTTGGAAAATTCCAGAAATTATGTCATGGCTTTAGAAGCTTCTGATAGGCGAATTTACATTATTTGAGTCAATTGAAGGTGTACCTGTGGATGTATTTCAAGGCCTACCTTCAAACTCAGTGCCTCTTTGCTTGACATCATGGGAAAATCAGGCAAGAACCTCAGAAAAAACTATTTGTAGACCTCCACAAGTCTGGTTCATCCTTGGGAGCAAATTCCAAACACCTGAAGGTACCACGTTCATCTGTACAAACAATAGTACGCAAGTATAAGCACCATGGGACCACGCAGCCATCATACCGCTCAGGAAGGAGACGCGTTCTGTCTCCTAGAGATGAACGTACTTTGGTTGGAAAAGTGCAAATCAATCCCAGAACAACAGCAAAGGACCTTGTGAAGATGCTGGAGGAAACAGGTACAAAAGTATCTATATCCACAGTAAAACGAGTCCGATTTCGACATAACCTGAAAGGCCGCTCAGCAAGGAAGAAGCCACTGCTCCAAAACCGCAATAAAAAAGCCAAACTATGGTTTGAAAATGCACATGGAGACAAAGATCATACTTTTTGGAGAAATGTCCTATGATCTGATGAAAGAAAAATAGAACTGTTTAGCCATAATTACCATCGTTATGTTTGGAGGAAAAAGGGGGAGGCCTGCAAGTCGAAGAACACAATCCCAACTGTGAAGCATGGGGTGGCAGCAGCATGTTGTGGTGGTGCTTTGCTGCAGGAGAGACTGGTGCACTTCACAAAATAGATGGCATCATGAGGGAGGAAAATTACGTGGATATATTGAAGCAACATCTCAAGACATCAGTCAAGAAGTTAAAGCTTGGTCTCAAATGGGTCTTCCAAATGGACAATGACCCCAAGCATACTTCCAAAGTTGTCACAAAATGGCTTAAGGACAACAAAGTCAAGGTATTGGAGTGGCCATCACAAGCCCTGACCTCAATCCTATAGTGAATTTGTGGGCAGAACTGAAAAAGCGTGTGCGAGCAAGGAGGCCTACAAACCTGACTCAGTTACACCAGCTCTGTCAGGAGGAATGGGCCAACATTCACCCAACTTATTGTGGGAAGCTTGTGGAAGGCTCCCAAAACATTTGACCCAAGTTAAACAATTTAAAGGCAATGCTACCGAATGCTAATTGAGTGTATGAAAACTTCTGACCCACTGGGAATGTGATGAAAGAAATAAAAGCTGAAATAATGTATTCATTCTACTATTATTCTGACATTTCACATTCTCAAAATAAAAGTTGTGATCCTAACTGACCTAAGACATGGAATTTTTACTGGGAATAAATGTCAGGAATTGTGAAAAACTGAGTTTAAATGTATTTGGCTAAGGTGTATGTAAACCTCTGACTTCAACTGTATGTATGTATGTATGTATGTATGTATGTATGTATGTATGTATGTATGAAGTCGGAAGTTTACATACAGCAAATGAGTAGATAAAGCATGTCTGGTTGGAGGGGTGTATGCAGTGTGAAGAACATTCAGAAATCTCTTCCAATACACATTGCCTATGACCATCAGAGGTGAACCAGTTGCATACACAGCTTGAGCAAGGCATTCATCAGCATTTCTCTGACTACATTCCTCCACTGAGTCAAAAAACCTTCTGATTCCAGGAGGACCATGAGCTGTTGCTATTGATAAGGTGTCTGATTTACAATTTTCACCTCTTTATTTTATTTATGTCACCTTTATTTAACCAGGTAGGCCAGTTGAGAACAAGTTCTCATTTACAACTGTGAACTGGCCAAGATGAAGGAAAGCAGTGTGACAAAAACAACACAGAGTTACACATGGGAACCTCGAATTGAATAGAAGTAGAGGGACTTTTGTCAGAGGTTGCTTGTTGTGGGCGCTGAGGGAACTTTATGCACTTGGCCAGATGATTCTGCATCTTTGTTGCATTCTTCACATATGATTTGGCACAGTATTTGCAAATGTACTCAGCTTTTCCTTCTACATTAGCTGCAGTGAAATGTCTGCACACATCAGATAGTGCCTGTTGCATTTTCCTGTAAAGATTACAAAAAAATGAGTAAAAAACCCCAAATATAATTCCATGTACAGATAAATAGTTAAGCAGTTAGATTAAACAACTACTTTGTAAGATAAATGTTTTAAAGTGAAACATATATGGAAACAGGTGAATTAACACTCAGTTAGCAGGCTCAAGCAAACTAAAACCCACATGGTAGCAAAAACTAACTAGCAGAAATTGTTAACAAGTTAGAAATTATTTAAACACACTGCTGTAGGCTACTATTTACTAGTTAACAAAAAAATAATGTATGTCATATAAAATATATTCACCCCACCCAGTATTGTAATCAAAACTTACCAGAAAGCATGTAGTCCTTGTCTCAGACAGTGTAGCAGTGTGGGCTCAATAGCATCTCATTAGTGTGCAAGATCTTGAGAATCAGCTGTACATGTGATGGAAGAGTGCACTGTACATGTGATGGAAGAATGCACTGTGCATGCAGAGGGTTGCAATTCCAATGATTTGGGGATAGTTTAACTAAAATATGTCACAAGACCTAGAATTGCCTTATGTGTATCCCACAAAAAGGTTCACTGTTATAAGCTAACTTTTTTGATGAATTTAAGCAAAAATCCCCAATTCCAGGGCTTAACTTCACATGGAATATTTCCGGAAATTTCTGATATTTACCGGAAAGTTTACAAACCTTTTACAACCCTAGTAGAGGCTTTTGCAGAAGTTGAACACATAGGGACATTTTTTGTGGCCTAGGGTTTAGTACAAATGTGGCCATTATAAACACATTTCATGCAATTCTACATCATTTTAGATGACTGGAGACTTTAGCAGAATATTTTTTAATTCCTAGCAAATGATCGAAATGACAGACTATTTTGACACTGACAAACTGAGATAAAAAAAGACCTTGTCTTCAAACCATCAATAGCCTAGACAAACTGTAGGTGTGTGAAGACACATATTGTGCAATATGAGGAGGAAATTATAGTCCTAAAAAAGCTTTTCAGCTCCCGAGTGGCGCAGCGGTCTAAGGCACTGCATCTCAGTGCAAGAGGCATCACTACAGTCAATTGACCCAGCATCGTCCGGGTTTGGCCGGAGTAGGCCGTCATTGTAAATAAGAATTTGTTCTTAACTGACTTGCCTAGTTAAATAAAGGTTAAATTAAAAATACATTCACTGACTCACCCAATGATGCTGAGTGGCGATGGCCTATGCGCTCGTGCCAAAAGCTCATCTCTCTCAATAGGCCTATTTGAAAATTGATAACTTGGACAGATTAGTCTTCTCTTTTCAGCAGGATCCATTTGCTTTCAAACCTGTATTTTCCCGCAATTGTATTTTAAATATTGCAAAAGCCTGTTTTGGCTGCATGCTGTTTACTGCCAGATGTGCCGCACGTACCCGACTTTCGGCATGCCTCGTGATTGGGCTACACACAATCCACAGCTAGACAATTTTTTTTAAAGAATTATAGCCATTCTCCTGGTGTAGTATTCGGAATTATTTCATTTATTTCTGAGCAAACAGAAGTAATTCTATAACTTTGGCACCTCCAGAACCCTTTGTGTGGCTATGATTCTATAAGGAAATAAATGATAAAGTGTAACGCTGGAGAGCTGACAGTTGCAGGTGCATGTCTATCAGACTAGAGAGAGGGAGAGAGACCATAGAAAGTGAATCGCATTCTAGTTCTGTGTGAGATAGAGGCACGCTTCTCTCTCTCACCACAGCAATGTCCACTTGCTGGTCTATATAGGCTACAATGTTGCATAAATCATAAGCCTGGGCCGAGCCAACACGAATCAATTATCAGGCACATTTTCACATTACGTTTTTTAGGGGGCAGCCAGGAGAATTACAGGGGAGTCAACTTTAATTTGACTAACTCTGATTGCTTTTATTCCAATTTTTACATTACAAACAGTTAAAAGTATTTTTCATGCCAGGAGAGGTACCGGATCAAGGCAAATAGGTTCCAGAACGAAGCAGTCCAAAACTGAGAGGTGCCGGATCCTGTTCCGGTAGGATCCGATTCAAATTAAGCACTGACTTTGGAGCAAAGCTCTGCAGCATTAGAGCAGAAATTATCAATATAAGTGGATGTCACAGATCCAACACTATTGGTATGCACTCGTTGATTGAGTGATAACCTGGGTCACATTACAGGCATTATTAGTACAAACAGTTAAAAGCTTCCTCTTGAGAGAACAGCTAGTTGCTAACCAGTCAATGTTCAGGTCACCCAGATAATAGACCTCTGTTAACATCACACACATTGTCAAGCATTGCACACACACAGTATTATTAAAATACTGACTGTTAGCACATGGTGGCCTGTAGTAGCATCTTAAAAGAAGAGACTTTAGATGAGGCAGGTGAACTTGTAACCACAACACTTCAACAACATTTGACATGATATCCTCTCTAAGCTTTACATGAATATGCCTCTGAACTTATACAGCAACACCTTCCCCATAGGCTTTTCTGTATTTTCTGTAGATGTAATATCCCTGTGTTACTACTGCTGTGTCATCAAATGAATTTCAGAGTTTGCCAGTATATCAAATCAATCAATCAATCAATCAATCAATCAGAGTTGGGCAGTATATGAATGCTATCCAATGTTAGAAGTTATTGATTTCATGTACCTTATTTCTAAGGCTACATGTATTAATATGGACTATTGTAAGCCCTTTCCTTGGTAGCTTATCGCAGATAGACATAATATGTAGACAAAATAAATAAATAAGTGTGTGTGTGCGTGTGTGTGTGATGTTAGGCTGAAGCTACTGACCCAGAAGCTTGGCTCTCTCACTCCTCCCAGTCTTTTGGGAGGGAGGGTGGACAATGAGCCTGTAGTAGTGGATGTAAGTAATGTTCTCATGCTCTCTGGCAGCTTTCATAACTGGGATAAGTTTTTTCTGCCTCTGGCGCACAGCTTCAGAAAAGTCCTCATTGAGGAAGATGTTGGTTCCACTCAAGTTCTTGGCTCTCTTTAGAACAGACATCTTGTCCTTAAACCTCAGGAAATTGGCCGCTATCGGCCTGGGTCTGTCAGCTAGGCTGGTTACATGTTCTAGACCTGCGGATGGCCTCCACCTCAATCTTCTTATGATCCATCTGCAGCTTTTCAGTGATCATTTTTCTTACTTTCTCTTCAGACTCGACCCAGATCTCATGTGAAGACTCTGGTATGCCATCCACAACGATGTTATTCCTCTTGGATTGCCCCTATAGATAATATTTTTTCCCAGTCATTGTTAATAATGATTTACAGAGAGTGCTAATGTCCTCTCAAGAGTACTTACAGTTTGTTGTCATCTTGCCGCAAGTATTTTAGGACATCCACCTTTCCCTGGGAGAACTGCAAACTGTTCTTAAGGTCCTGGACCTTTCTGGTCAGATTGTCCATTCTTTTGTTAGTTGAGTCCATCAGTATTTGGACAATGCTCTTTAAGCCATTTTCCTGTTGTTGCAAAAACTTCTTGTAGAACCCTTTTTGTTTGTTTAAAAGATTCTTTACCTCTGATAGAGAAACACTGTCCTCGCCATGACTCCCATCTTTGGCTTTGGCTGCCACGGTAGCAACGTAGGCTAATACTGGCACTCCACACATTTCCAGAGAGGGCAGGTCGCAGGTCAGATTTAAACAACAACAAACAGAAGAGATTTAGACAGCCGCAAGTCCGGGACAATAAATGGTCCCAGTGACAAGGACTAACTGTGTCGCAGGCTATGTTCAAGCTGTCAAGGAAACTTTGCTAGTTTGATAGCTTGTTAGCAGCTAGGTTAGCTGCTATGCTATTACTCATTATGGAAAGCACTAATATTTTCAAATACCATTCCTCAGTGAAATACTGTTACCTGAGTTTGTCAGTTAACACAGACTGCCTGCAGCTAAAATAGAGTTGAGCACAGCCCATTTCACATTATTCTAATCATAGAAATAGAATCCCTAGAATGGGGAAAACCCCTCAGACCATGCTGATTTGACTCATACACATAGGTACAATCAATATGGCCGCCTGTCCACCCATCACTAATGTTGAATGGTAATGCCTGTTCAATTTACAAGACAATAGAGTTGAGCGAGTTTAATCCAATATTAATACTTATCTAAAACGCAATCTGCTCCTTTGTCTCATCAGCTCTGCCACACTGCCTATAACCTTCAAGTGCCTCCTGGAGAACAACCACATCGACCGACGCATCATCCGCTTCGTACTCCCCGTGGGCGCCACCATCAACATGGACGGGACGGCACTCTATGAGGCAGTGGCGGCCATCTTCATCGCCCAGGTTAACAACTACGAGTTGGACTTTGGCCAGATCATCACTATCAGGTATGCATCCTATAGTCTTAGGGGGAGGGGAGAGTCAACAAATTCTTGTGAGAGGGTTTCTAGTATTTTAGGCCGGGATTCAATCAGAAACTACACTATAGCACGCTTACTTTTAAAGGGGCACTGTAGTTGTATTCCCATTTTTGGTCTCATTATTTACTTATATGTACCCATTGATTCTTGATAAATATAACTTAAAAATGCCTCATGAGCTTACCCAATCAGATCCCAAAAATATAAACGTGTTTTACTCCAATGTTTGTAAATAAAGTAAATGCAAACAAACACTATATAGCCACAAAACATGGTTAAGGGCCCGATTCAATCAGATCCGCTTTAGCCGACATCCACATAGCTGATGTTTTGGCGGTGCCGGATTGGAACTGGGTTAGAGCAGTCAAATCCACAAGCGGCTTCTGGCATTATACCTAAAGCGGACATTGCCATTGACTACACGGAGTCTCATTAAGAGAAATCCCACGCAGCCTTGTTTGTAAGTTAGAACACTGGAATGTGAAAAGTAATCTACACCTCGATTAGGCAAAAAGAAATCCTCATTATTTAGTTTAATGATTTTCCATTTGAGCTTCATTATTTCTATATAGCCTATACTTTCTCGTTGTACACTTTAACATGAGTGGGACATGTGTGGCTTCGTGACAATGATCACAAGAGCAGCTGTTCACTGATTCGACAGCTCCAACACAGTCTCACCTCCGACACCACCAAATCATCAGCTATGCAGGTGTCAGCGATCTCCGGTTAACGCTTGATCTGATTGAATCTAGGCCTAGAACTACTATTTTGGATATATACGTCCATATCATGAATGGTCAGTTCTTGCATCTATGGCTCTGTCTATGAATTTTGAAAGTGGTCACATTTCTTCAGCCCCATCACAATAGCATTTTACAGAAACGGGCAGGGAGTGCGCTTTGTTATTGTTTCAACTGCAGATTGCCGCTTTAAAAGTCATTTGTAATTGAGCCAACATCTGTAGCGTTTGCCTTGAATGCGATCTCCACGAACGCATTTAAAAGACATATTGTCTACGAGCGAAATTGGGACAACCAATTAGTGGTATGAAAATGGATGAATGGGGCATCTGAATTATAATTGCAGACTGACTTATTAAATACGTAGAAAGTATTTATGACTACAACACGTGATGTAAACAAATAGGTAAAAAACCTGGAGAAATGTTGGAAGATCCGATTATTGCAATGGAATTTCCTGGAATGGAATGGGGTGGAAAATACATGGTTATCATATTGATTGCTTAATCATCCAGATATGTGTATTTTATAGGCACCAATGATAAGCATGTGTGGAATTATTTTGTCCAAAATAGCACCAAGGGTACAACAAATCTCTAGCTTTGCATTTTGTGCCACACAGACATGTATCTGGTGTTACAGTTTTTAGGATGAATGAATGAATATTAGGAGATTATACTGAATCAAACACGTAGATAAATGCATGCAGGCAGACAGACAAACAGGCAGGCAGACAGGCAGGCAGACAGACTAGCCCAGACCCCTCCTCCTCCACCACACCTGCAGATCTGCAGTATAAAATGGCCTTGCTCTCCCCTAATTTAATGACATGTTAAACTGTAATAACATTAAGCAGACCTATCCTATCCTCCTCTACTCATCACAAACTGCTGCTTTCTAAAAGGAACCCTATTCCCTATATAGTGCACTACTTTTGACCAGGACCCATAGGGCTTTGGTCAAAGTAGTGCACTAGATTGGGAATAGGGTGCCTATTTGGACGCAGACCGACTGTGGCCAGGCAGGCAGTAATCTCCTGGCAGTAAGACCCATATGACCTGTATTACTCAGCTCTCTTGTCACGGCAGAGTTATCAGGAGGGTTTTTATATTATTTTGTAGCGTCCTGTCTTTTGCTGTGACGTTTGGCTGTTCTTAGCGGAGTACTGGTCAATCTGTACATTTACATTTTACATTTACGTCATTTAGCAGATGCTCTTATCCAGAGCGACTTAAATTGGTGCATTCACCTTATGATATCCAGTGGAACAACCACTTTACAATAGTACATCTATATCTTTTTGGGGTGGGGGGGGATGGGGGGGGTGGGGGGGGGGATGGGGGGGGTGGGGGGAGGGTTAGAAGGATTACTTAATCCTATCCCAGGTATTCCTTAAAGAGGTGGGGTTTCAGGTGTCTCCGGAAGGTGGTGATTGACTCCGCTGTCCTGGCGTCGTGAGGGAGCTTGTTCCACCATTGGGGTGCCAGAGCAGCGAACAGCTTTGACTGGGCTGAGCGGGAACTGTGCTTCCGCAGAGGTAGGGAGGCGAGCAGGCCAGAGGTGGATGAATGCAGTGCCCTTCTTTGGGTGTAGGGACTGATCAGAGCCTGAAGGTACGGAGGTGCCGTTCCCCTCAGCTCTGTAGGCAAGCACCATGGTCTTGTAGCAGATGCGAGCTTCAACTGGAAGCCAGTGGAGTGTGCAGAGGAGCGGGGTGACGTGAGAGAACTTGTGAAGGTTGAACACCAGACGGGCTGCGGCGTTCTGGATGAGTTGTAGGGGTTTAATGGCACAGGCAGGGAGCCCCGCCAACAGCGAGTTGCAGTAATCCTGACGGGAGATGACAAGTGCCTGGATTAGGACCTGCGCCGCTTCCTGTGTGAGGCAGAGTCGTACTCTGCGAATGTTGTAGAGCATGAACCTACAGGATCGGGTCACCGCCTTGATGTTAGCGGAGAACGACAGGGTGTTGTCCAGGGTCACGCCAAGGCTCTTAGCACTCTGGGAGGAGGACACAATGGAGTTGTCAACCGTGATGGCGAGATCATGGAACAGGCAGTCCTTCCCCGGGAGGAAGAGCAGCTCCGTTTTGCCGAGGTTCAGCTTGAGGTGGTGATCCGTCATCCACACTGATATGTCTGCCAGACATGCAGAGATGCGATTTGCCACCTGGTTATCAGAAGGGGGAAAGGAGAAGATTAATTGTGTGTCGTCTGCGGATGCTGGAGTGAGTAGTCGTGCTGTACTTCGCTCCGCGGGTAATATTACATTTCATTACATTACAACGGAACGATTTGATTTGATTAGCTAGCTAGCTAGCTACGTAGTTGTCTTTGCTGTCTTTGTATCAAGGATAAAGGTGTAGCTTTGACAAACTAACAAGGTTAGCTAGCCAGCTGTATTCGTTCGTTTGCACCATTTTCCAAACGCGTCAACACCACAAAACCACAGCCACTGCTAGCTAGCCAACTTTACCAACTAGCAGTACTGTAGAAACTAAATACATTACAACGGAACGTTTTGATTAGTGTAATGTTAGCTAGCTACATAGTTGTCTTTGTATCAAAGATAAAGGTAAGATAAAGGTAAACGCAGCCATTGCTAGCTAGCCAACTCTAGCAGCTAGCAGTACTGTATCATTTTTAGTCAATAACATTTTTGCAACGTAAGCTTAACTTTCTGAACTTTCGAGACGTGTAGTCCACTTGTGTAGCAAGCAGGACTGACTTTGTGTTAGCTAGTCAACATTTAATCACTTCTGCGTTATGAAAGGAACTAGACACGGACACGTATGACCAATTGGTAGTTTGTTGTAACCAAGTATTGGTGCTAACATTGTGTATTGGTGCAAACCGTGTGTATTGGATGCTAGCATGCTAGTTAGCTACGGCGTCATAGGACACGGTGCACTGGGTGGGTTTCACGGAAGAATACTGTACCAAGTTATCTAGCTGAATAAACTAAGTTTGAGCCTATTCCTGGAAACATTGAACCACTGTAGTTTACATCAATTATATTTCTAAAGTGGAAGTTGGAAAAGTTATATGAGTGTTTCAGTGAATGGTTAGTGAGGGAGGCCCTGCTCTCTCGCTTCCCCAGTTGTTTAGTTAATTTTCATTCCAATCTCATTTGCATTAGCGTAGCCTCTCCTGTAGTCTGTCAACTATGTGTCTGTCTATCCCTGTTCTCTCCTCTCTGCACAGGCCACACAAACGTGCTCATCCAGAAGCGGCGCTCCTAGTGGCAGGAGACTTTAATTAAGCAAACAAATCCATTTAACCTCAGTTCTACCAGCATGTCACATGTGCAACCAAAGGGAAAGAAATTGTAGACCACCTTTACTTCACACACAGAGATGCATACAAAGCTCTCCCCCGCCCTCCATTTGGCAAATCTGACCATAATTATATCTTCCTGATTCCTGCTTAAAGCAAAAACTAAAGCAGGAAGTACCAGTGACTCGCTCAATATGGAAGTGGTCAGATGACGTGGATGCTACGCTATGGGACTGTTTTGCAATATGTTCTGGGATTCATCTAATGGCATTGAGGTGTTTACCACCTCAGTCATCGGCTTCATCAATAAGTGCATCGACGACATTGTCCCCACAGTGACCGTACATATCCCAACCAGAAGCCATGGATTACAGGCAACATCCGCATTGAGCTTAAGGCTACAGCTGCCGCTTTCAAGGAGTGGGACACTAATCCAGACGCTTATAAGAAATCCCACTATGCCCTCAGATGAACCATCAAACAAGCAAAGTGTCAATACAGGATTAAGATTTAATCCTACTACACCGGCTCTGATGCTCATTGGATGTGGCAGGGCTTGAAAACTATTACAGACTACAAAGGGAAACCCAGACGTGAGCTGCCCAGTGACGAGAGCCTACAAGACGAGCTAAAAGCCTTTTATGCTCGCTTTGTGGCAAGCAGCACTGAAGCATGCATGACAGCACCGGCTGTTCTACACGACTGTGTGATAATGCTCTTGGTAGTTGATGTGAGCAAGACCTTTAAACTGGTCAACATTCACAAAGCCGTGGGGCCAGATGGATTTCCAGGACGTATACTCAAAGCATGCATGTTTCAAGCAGACCACCATAGTCCCTGTGCCATAGAAAGCAAAGGTAACCTGCCTAAATGATTACCGCCCCGTAGCACTCACGTCGGTAGCCATTAAGTGCTTTGAAAGGCAGGTCATGGCTCACATCAACAGCATCCTCCCGGATAACCTAGACCCACTCCATTCACATACCGCCCCAACAGATCCACAGATGACACAATCTCTATCACACTCCACACTGTCTTTTCCCACCTGGACAAAAGGAACACCTATGTGCGAATGCTGTTCATTGACTACAGCTCAACGTTCAACACCATAGTGCCCACAAAGCTCATCACTAAGCTAAGAACCCTGGGACTAAACACCTCCCTCTGCAACTGGATCCTGGACTTCCTGACTGGCCGCCCCCAGGTGGTAAGGGTAGGCAACAACACATCTGCCACTCTGATCCTCAACACTGGGGCCCCTCATGGGTGTGTACTTAGTCCCCTCAATGTACTCCCTGTTCACCAACAACTGCGTGGCTAAACACGACTCCAACACCATCATTAAGTTTGCTGACGACACAACACTGACAACGATGAGACAGCCTATAGGGAGGTCAGTGTTTCCAAGACAACAACCTCTACCTCAATGTGAGCATGACAAAGGAGCTGATTGTGGACTACAGGAAAAGGCGGGTCGAACAGGCCTCCATTAACATCAACTGGGCTGTAGTGGAGCGGGTCGAGAGTTTTAAGTTCCTTGGTGTCCACATCACCAACAAACTATTATGGTCCAAACAAACCAAGACAGTCGTGAAGAGGGCACGTCAACAACTTTTCTTCCTCAGGAGACTGAAGAGACTTGGCATGGGTCCTCAGATCCTCAAAAAGTTCTACAGCTACACCATCGAGAGCATCCTAACTGGTTGCATCACCGCCTGGTACGGCAACTGCTCGGCATCTGACCATAAGGCACTACAGAGGGTAGTGCGTATGGCCCAGTACATCACTGGGCCAAGCTTCCTGCCATCCAGGACCTATATACTAGCCGTTGTCAGAGGAAAGCCCTAAAAATTGTCAGTGACTCCAGTCACCCAAGTCATAGACTGTTTTCTCAGCTACCGCACGATAAGCGGTACCGGAGCGCCAAGTATAAGACCAAAAGGCTCCTTAACAGCTTCTACCCCCAAGCCATAAGACAGCTGAACAATTAATCAAATGGCCACCGGACTATTTACATTGACCCCCCCCCCCAGATTTGTTTTGTACACTGTTGCTACTCGCTGTTTATTATCTAAGCATAGTCACTTCACCCCTACCTCCATGTACAAATTACCTTGACTAACCTGTAGCCCCGCACATTGACTCGGTACCGGTACCTCCTGTATATAGCCTCATTATTGTTATTTTAGTGTTACCATTTATAATTTTTTACTTTAGTTTATTTGGTAAACATTTTCTTAAATCTTTCTTGAACTGCACTGTTGGCTAAGGGCTTGTAAGTAAGCATTTCACGGTAAGGTCTACACTTGTTGTATTCGGCGCAGGTGACAAATAAAGTTTGATTTGATTTGGTTCGAATCCAGGCTGTATAACATCCGGCCGTGATTGGGAGTCCCATAGGGTGGCGTACAAATGGCCCAGCGTCGTCTGGGTTTGGCCGGGGTAGACCGTTATTGTAAATAAGAATTTGTTCTTAACTGACTTGCCTAGGTAAATAAAGGTTAAATTTTAAAAATTATATATAAATAAATTGGGAGGTGTTGGACACTGTACAGATTTGTGCTAATACAGTTAAGGTCACTGGTTTAATTTCCTCTCTCTCCTGATCCCAGTATCACAGCCACAGCTGCCAGTATTGGTGCAGCTGGAATTCCGCAGGCCGGACTGGTCACCATGGTGATCGTGCTAACCTCAGTGGGCCTACCCACTGATGACATCACACTCATCATTGCTGTGGATTGGGCGTTGTAAGTACACAACGCTTCTGTTTGATCTTCACCCCCAGTTTCTCTTTATATTTAGATATAATAAAAGTTGATAAAGGGTGAGGTGTTGATAAAGTTAAGCCTAAGCAAAGTTTTCCGTATTTTACATAGTCAATCAAAAAGTAGTCTTATAGGATCATGTTATTAAAAATAACATTCTACTGAGATATTACGACAAGTTGATTTTAAAATATATAATAAAGTGATCTCAATATGTCACAAAAACTGTGATACTGTAATGTGTTACTAGTGCTCTCACAACACTGCTAGACTGTAGCTTCAGTGTGTGTGCAGTGCACCAACAGAGCCTCCCACCACCACCAAGGCAGCTGAACCTCCATTTTGTGTTCCAGAGACCGTTTCAGGACCATGGTCAATGTGATGGGAGACGCTTTGGCCACGGGGATCATGGCTCACATCTGTAGAAAAGATTTTGTCAAGGAGGGAGAGCAGGTGAGAGAAACTCTGTTTCTCAATATGCATTCCACCGTGCTCCACACTCTCATGCTCTGAGTGCATTCTCCGAGGAAGTTCTCGAGAACGTTCTTGTGAGGACGAGAATGTGGAGAACGCATAAAACATGACATTTTAGAAGCACTTGCACTCCCCCTACTGTATTACCTCAAGCTGCACCTCCCCATTCACTGAACGAAAGAAGATATACACAACGCAAACGTTTTACTTCATGACTATCAGCTAGCTATCTACAGAGCACTGGGAAAGTATTCAGACCCTTTGACTTTTTCCACATTTTGTTACGTTACAGCCTTATTTTAAAATCCTCATCAATCTACACACAATACCCCAAAATGACAAAGTGAAAACAGGTTTTTAGAAATTCTTTCAAATTTATTACAAATAAAAAACAGGAATACCTTATTTACGTAAGTATTCAGACCCTTTGTGTAGATTGATGAGGAAAAAAACTATTTATTCAATTTTAGAATAAGGCTGTAACGTAACAAAATGTGGAAAAAGTCAAGGGGTCTGAATACTTTCCGAGTGCACTGTATATGTGAATCGTAATAAAACTAACCAGATAGTTTAACAGCCAAAAATTACCTAAAACTAAAGTTTTGCAAGGTAGATCTCAATTCTTTGTGGCTAGCTAGCTAACAATTATTTGTGGTTATCTGGCTAGCTAACAGTAGTAGCTAGCCAGTTATCCCAATTGACTTGCGGTCTACGGTACATAGGCAGGTAAACATGCCAAAATTAACACGGCATGTATTTCTTAACGTATCAAGATAAAATATTGTAGTCAGGCAACATGTGAGATGTGAATAGGAAACACTTCATTCTGAAGTCGGAGTGTATATTCTCTCGTTTCAGCTCAAATAATGTCCGCCATTGATTTCAAGTATTTTTCATATTTTTTTATGTGGAGGGCGTCATATTTCTTTGCATACTTTCTGTTAAAGCTTGCATCGATGCAAACATCAAAATATGATTATTTTTTTGAGAAGTGCCCTCCATGCTCCGTTTCACATACTTTGATTTGGACTCCGACCCTCCCGTGCTCCAATTTGCGTGCTCGGAGCACAGTAATATGCGTATGAGAAACACATGCTAACACAATTCTGGACACACAAGGATCAAGGTTATAAACTTTCCATTCGAGGAAGTTTCATTTCCATTTTCCAATAAAAAAGGGCTCTATTCAATCAGATCCACTTTAGCCGACATCCGCATAGTGGTGTCGGAGGTGGAACGATAATTACTGGGTATTGTAACTCCAGTTATGAGTAGAGCGCAGCCCCATAGGGGGGCTTCATTCATACTGGTCTACCCTGCTGCAAAGCAGTATCGCCTGAGAAATTAATTATGCACACACCATCAGCCAATGAGAGTACAGGTGTCCCTATATATTGAGGCTCCCCCAAAATGATTTGCAGCGAGTCTTCTGAAGTTGGACAGGGCTAGAAAGCCTATAGGGCTTCGCTCTACTCATATACAGTAGCTGTGCATGGGTAAAATCACAGGGGAAGCCAAACCAGAAGAAAAAAAAACATATTACAATCTATTTTGTGATACTTGTGTTGTTTGCTCTATAACCCATTCGTCCATACGTCACTGTGATATACAATGAGGCCTTGACAACAAAAAGACAGTCACACAGTGGCGGAATAAATTCAACCACACATACTGTACGTTTGTTTCATCACAAAACCAAAGAGCAACATCTGTCGGGTGAAGTTCACAAAGCAAATATTGCATACATGGTCAAGCAAGTTAATGCTTCCTAGCCTGCCTGCTAGCCTAACTTTCTCGCACGGGCAACAATGAACCAGCTAATTTAGCGAGCTAGTTAACGTGATCCTACTAGACTACATCTAGGCTACATATTGAACTTCAATCATCTCAGGCCAGTGGCACAATACAATATATGAATTTATGGTTAGATCAGAATCGACTTTATAAACATTGGCCTGTACAGAGAATTAAGTCAAAACCACAAGTCAAAATCCCCATCTGCATCCATGGCTTAGAAAAGGGATGATTTTTGCCATGGAGACCAGAAACAGACACATTTTTCTGACAATGATGTTTTCCTTTTGATGTGTGGTGGGGGGTTGGTGCGCCAGGACTACCCACAGTTGAGCTCAGCTCGACGCTGATTGGCTAATTCTTTCATAAAAAAATGATCAAGGGAGGCTAAATGCTTTCTGGGATCAATCAACAAATACTAAGGCGCCAACATGTCATACTCTTTTTGTCCATACAGCATCAGATACAGAGAATGGGTAACACATACTGAGACAGAGGGGCTCTGTTTCCCTCGCTCGGATGATTTTGCTGGTGAGATAGATTCAGCGAATTGAAGGAAAATTACAAAAACACAGAGAGATGAAAGATACGTTTTTATAATAAAATGTGTTTTATTGGTCAAATATTTGGGGAAGCCTGCCTTCCCTTGTCCTCCATGAATACACACCACTGCTCATATAACTGAAGTTACAATACAGTCGGCACTTTAACCTTATAGTCATTGTATTATTTCAAATCCAAAGTGCTGGAGTACAGAGCCAAAACAACAACAAATTTGTCATGGTCCCAATACTTTTGGAGCTCACTGTACATCGTAAAGGTCGCTCCTATTGGTTTAGGGCGGAGCCCTAGTCCCTACGATGCCCGAAATGTACTCCCTACCGAACTCAACACTTCCCATATAATGAAAAGCATCAATACAGGACTAAGATCGAATCCTACTATGCCGGCTCTAACACACGATGGATGTGGCAGGGCTTGCAAACTATTACAGATTACAAATGGAAACCCAACCGCGAGCTGCCCAGTGATGAGAGCCTACCAGATGAGCTAAATGCCTTTTATGCTCGCTTCAAGGCAAGCAACACTGAACCATGCATGAGAGCACCAGCTGTTCATGACAACTGTGTGATTATGTTCTCCATAGCCGATGTAAGTAAGCCCTTGAAACAGGTCAACATTCACAAGGCCGCAGGGCCAGACGGATTACCAGGACGTGTACTCAGAGCATGCGCTGACCAACTGGCAAGTGTCTTCAGTGACATTTTCAGCCTCTCCCTGACCGAGTCTGTAATACTGTACCCACGTGTTTCCCAGAAACCCTAGACCCACTCTAATTTGCATACAGCCCTAACAGATCCACAGATGATGCAATCTCTACTACACTCCACACTCAGCTCGGTGTTCAACACCATAGTGCCCTCAAAGCTCATCACTAAGCTAAGGACCCTGAGACTAAACACCCCCATTGATATTGACAGGGCTGTAGTGTAGTGGATCAAGATCTTCAATTTCCTTTGTGTCCATGTCACTAACAAACGATTATGGTCCAAACACACCAAGATATTCGTGAAGAGGGCACAACAATGCCTATTCCCCCTCAGGACACTGAAAAGATTTGGCATGGGTCCTTAGATCCTCAAAAAGTTATACAGCTTCACCGTTGAGAGCATCCTGACTGGTTGTATCACCACTTGATATGGCAACTGCTCGGCATCCAACCGCAAGACCCTACAGAGGGTAGTGCGTATGGCCCAGTACATCATCGGGGCCAAGCTTTTTGCCATCCAGAACCTCTATACCAGGTGGTGTCAGAGGAAGGCCCTAAAAACTCAACGAAGTAATAGACTGTTTTCTCTATACCGCACAGCAAGCGGTACTGGAGAGCCAAGTTTAGGTCCAAAAGGCTCCTAAACACCTTCTACCCCCAACCCATAAGACTGCTAATCAGTTAATCAAATTGCTACCCAGACTATTTTATGCTGCTACTACTCACTGTTTATTATCTATGCATAGTTACTTTACCTCTACCTACAGTACCAGTCAAAAGTTTAGACACACCTACTCTTTCAAGGGTTTTTCTTTATTTTTACTATTTTCTACATTGTAGAATAATAATGAAGACATTAAAACTATGAAATAACACATATGGAATCATGTAGTAACCAAAAAAGTGTTAAACAAATCAAAATATATTTTATATACTGCTCAAAAAAATAAAGGGAACACTTAAACAACACATCCTAGATCTGAATGAAAGAAATAATCTTATTAAATACTTTTTTCTTTACATAGTTGAATGTGCTGACAACAAAATCACACAAAAATAATCAATGAAAATCCAATTAATCAACCCATGGAGGTATGGATTTGGAGTCACACTCAAAATTAAAGTGGAAAACCACACTACAGGCTGATCCAACTTTGATGTAATGTTCTTAAAACAAGTGAAAATGAGGCTCAGTAGTGTGTGTGGCCTCCACGTGCCTGTATGACCTCCCTACAACGCCTGGGCATGCTCCTGATGAGGTGGCGGATGGTCTCCTGAGGGATCTCCTCCCAGACCTGGACTAAAGCATCCGCCAACTACTGGACAGTCTGTGGTGCAACGTGGCGTTGGTGGATGGAGCGAGACATGATGTCCCAGATGTGCTCAATTGGATTCAGGTCTGGGGAACGGGCGGGCCAGTCCATAGCATCAATGCCTTCCTCTTGCAGGAACTGCTGACACACTCCAGTCACATGAGGTCTTGCATTAGGAGGAACCCAGGGCCAACCGCACCAGCATATGGTCTCACAAGGGGTCTGAGGATCTCATCTCAGTACCTAATGGCAGTCAGGCTACCTCTGGCGAGCACATGGAGGGCTGTGCGGCCCCCCAAAGAAATGCCACCCCACACCATGACTGACCCACCGCCAAACCGGTCATGTTGGAGGATGTTGCAGGCAGCAGAACGTTCTCCACGGCGTCTCCAGACTCTGTCACGTCTGTCACGTGCTCAGTGTGAACCTGCTTTCATCTGTGAAGAGCACAGGGCGCCAGTGGCGAATTTGCCAATCTTGGTATTCTCTGGCAAATGCCAAACGTCCTGCACGGTGTTGGGCTGTAAGCACAACCCCCACCTGTGGGCGTCGGGCCCTCATACCACCCTCATGGAGTCTGTTTCTGACCGTTTGAGCAGACACATGCACATTTGTGGCCTGCTGGAGGTCATTTTGCAGGGCTCTGGCAGTGCTTCTCCTGCTCCTCCTTGCACAAAGGCGGAGGTAGCGGTCCTGCTGCTGGGTTGTTGCCCTCCTACGGCCTCCTCCATGTCTCCTGATGTACTGGCCTGTCTCCTGGTAGCGCCTCCATGCTCTGGACACTACGCTGACAGACACAGCAAACCTTCTTGCCACAGCACGCATTGATGTGCCATCCTCCGTCTCATGCTACCACTAGAGTGAAAGCACCGCCAGCATTCAAAAGTGACCAAAACATCAGCCAGGAAGCATAGGAACTGAGAAGGGGTCTGTGGTCCGCACCTGCAGAACCACTCCTTTATTGGGGGTGTCTTGCTAATTGCCTATAATTTCCACCTGTTGTCTATTCCATTTGCACAACAGCATGTGAAATGTATTGTCAATCAGTGTTGCTTCCTAAGTGGACAGTTTGATTTCACAGAAGTGGGATTGACTTGGAGTTACATTGTGTTGTTTAAGTGTTCCCTTTATTTTTTGGGGCAGTGTATTTTATATTCTTCAAAGTAGCCACCCTTTGCCTTGATGACAGCTTTGCACACTCTTGGAATTATCTCAACCAGCTTCATGAGGTATTTACCTGGAATGCATTTCAATTAACAGGTGTGCCTTATTAAAAGTTAATTTGTGGAATTTCTTTCCTTCTTAATGCATTTGAGCCAATCAGTTGTGTTGTGACAAGGTAGGGGTGGTAAACAGAAGATCGCTGTCATCAAGACAAAGGGTGGCTACTTTGAAGAATCCTAAATATAAAATATGTTTTGATTTGTTTAACAATTTTTGTCTTTGCAATCAGACTGGATTTATTAGGGAATTACCCTCTTACTCAAATATTTATAATCTTCTCAATTATATTTTCACTCCATCTCCCTCAACTAAACCTGATTAGTTTGCTAATTTCTCTGGACACAATACAAATATTAGATCAGGTACAGTAGTCACTGCCACAGCTATTTGTTTTGCATAGGGAATTATCATTTTGGCTAAAAAGACATGCTGTTATGAGATAAAAGAACATTAAAACAAAGTTTCAATTGCAACTTACAATATATCCAAATGTGTTGGCCGTTTAACATTTTTGTTTTCTTTGTACCTCCCATTGCGTGCTGACATTTGAACCAGCAGTGGACCTATCCATTTGTTTTGCATAGGGAATTCTTTGCTTTAGCACAAATTCATGGATTGGTTCCTTCTTCTACCTCCCGTTGTCTTCTACCCCCTTCAGGTACCTTTGATCTGCGAGACCAAGCCCATGATCAGCATCCAGCAGATGATGACGTACCAGAAGAACGGTGTGTACCAGCCCCCTCCCTGCGGACCGGGGAGCCCGGACGTGGCTCGTCTAATGCAGCTGGAGGAGGGGGTACGGCCGGAGCAAAGGAAGAGGAACCCCCATGCTCCCCAACACAAGAGGGAGCACAAGGTCAAGGACCACTGCTCCATCGACATGAATGGCCTGGAGACCAACGTATAGACATAATTATCATTGAGCTGCATCCTGATTCGTCACACTTCTCCCGAAGAGTGCACTTGCACACTCCCCGTCATGGATCTAATAAGGGTGGATCTAACAACTCCCTCCAGCCAATTCTTAGCCTACACCAATCCTACGCTTTTAAATCCATGATGAGAAGTGGGAAAATGCATACTTTGGAAAAAAGTGTAGAGTAACTGAATGCAACCAGTATCGTAGCTACAGGGGAGAGAGGGAGAGAGGAAGGACTCACTAACTGCTCCAGAGCTCGGGACGACCAACCCGACCCTTGCTGGCACATTATGGCCCACTGTGGATGCAATTCAGAGGATGTGTAAAGAAAATACGATTTTCTACATTACGTATATTACGACCCACTATGATTGTGTATATTTTTGTGTACATATTTACAAGACTTATTATACTATGCACCAGCAGCAGAGTGATATGGTGGGAGACATTCTATACATTGAGACATTCTATATGATGAGACATTCTATATGAAGTGCAAACATTCTATTTATTGAGGAGACATTCTCTATGATGAGGAGACATGTCATACGATGAGAAGACATTTTACACCGTTTATTAGGTACACCACCACGTTCAATGGTTTGCTCCTACAGCCAGTAAATCACGTGGCCGTGGCTTGCTATATAAAGCAGGCAGACAGGCATCAAGGCAATCAGTTACTGTCACCTAAGCAACTGAGCGTATAATGATCGTCGCTAAGGTAAAATCTAGAATCAGTTTTAATCTCCACATCTGAAACAAAGGGATACATAGGCTATCTAAACGTTTTATATCATTGAGAAACTGATCGGTACATTTAAACTGGCTGTTAAGTTTTCTGAAGACCTCTTTCATCGATATCTAGAATGGCTTTTCAAGACATTCGTGTTCACATTCAACAGAGAAGGGATCTACAGAACTCAAATACACTCTACTCTGCTCTTCTTCCTCAGCAAACTGACACATATTGCTTCTCTCTCACTGATTTAAACCTTTTGATACCTTTCCTCCTTAAAATGTCCTTCCCATTATCTTCTTTGCCTTTTTATCCCCTTAAACAATGTAGTACACAACTGCCTCATATATGGTGACTGGCATGATGGAAACAATTGCTGTGTACCAAATGGCATCCTATTCTCTATACAGTGCACTATATACGGTAGGGAATAGGATGCCATTTGGGGGACACACAATGACAGAGACAGGTATGTGTAAGAGCCATACTGCTCCGGGAGGTGTTAACCGTTGTTGAAACATTTCTGGAGTGTCAAGTTCTTTGCGCACACCCTATTCCCTCTTTGCCTTAAAGTACAAAGGAAAAGCATGTGGGGAGATAATACAGTATGGGTACACCACAGAACATATGGGGTTACACCTAATACATCCAAGGCAAGAGCAGCAAGCTGCAACAAAACAACCACAGGCCATACTCTGAACTTCGCTTCATATGTACATATATTCATTTTAAAAGTGAAAAATCATTTGCAGTTTGTATAAACATACAGTATGACTCAACAGGCACCATTCTATCTTTGTTATGAAATGAACAATTAATTGTTTCATCTAGTCCAATTGCACTTGATGTTTTCTGTTTTTCTGTATAAAAAAAGGGCAAAAAATTGAAATATATTGTAAGGAAACACAAATACACATTTTATTGAACTGTGGTGTGTAGTATGTTTTGATTGTCTGATGAGTTGGTTTTCTTATTTGAAACCCATATTTTTGGATAGCTAGTTGGATTTTTGGAGTTTCATTTTCTTGGCATCACAAAAAACATATTTGGCACCTTATGGTGAACAAAAAGACAGGAAATGTAAAGGGTTCAAAGTAGACCCAGAACACAAAGCGACACAGGAAACATGCAAACATTATTAAATGCTCCTCTAATGGATATATTCTCAGATCTCTCACAGACTTAGGGCTAGAGTCTATCAGATCTGTGCTAGGCGCCACCCGCATAGTGGTTGTTTTGGCGGTGTCTCGGCATTTTACCTAAAGGGGACATTTCCATTGACTGCATGGAGTCGTATCAAGAGAAATCCCATGCTGCCTTGTTTACAAGTTCGAGGACTGGAATATGAGATGTAATCTACTCCCCGATTAGGCTGATAGAAATATTCATAATTTTGTTTGCATTTATTGTAGCTGGGGATTTTAACAAGGCTAATCTGAAAACAAGGCTCCCTAAATTCTATCAGCATATCGATTGCGCGACCCGGGCTGGCAAAACCCTAGATCATGGTTATTCTAACTTCCGTGACGCATATAAGGCCCTCCCCCGCCCTCCTTTCGGAAAAGCTGACCACGACTCCATTTTGTTGCTCCCAGCCTATAGACAAAAACTAAAACAGTTAGCACCCGCGCTCAGGTCTGTCCAACGCTGGTCCGACCAATCGGATTCCACGCTTCAAGATTGCTTCGATCACGTGGACTGGGATATGTTCCGCATAGCGTGGAACAACAACATTGATGAATACGCTGATTCGGTGAGCGAGTTTATTAGCAAGTGCATCGGTGATGTTGCGCCCACAGCGTCTATTAAAACATTCCCCAACCAGAAACCGTGGATTGATGGCAGCATTCGCACAAAACTGAAAGTGCGGACAACTGCTTTTAATCAGGGCAAGGTGACCGGAAACATGACCGAATACAAACAGTGTAGCTATTCCCACGAGAGGTATGTGGCAGGGTCTACAGTCAATCACAGACTACAAAAGAAAAACCAGCCCCGTCGCGGACCACGATGTCTTGCTCCCAGACAGACTAAACAATTTCTTTGCTCGCTTTGAGGACAATACAGTGCCACTGACACGGCCCGCTACCAAAACCTACGGGCTCTCCTTCACTGCAGCCAACGTGAGTAAAACATTTAAACGTGTTAACCCTCGCAAGGCTGCAGGCCCAGGCGGCATCCCCAGCCGCGTCCTCAGAGTATGCGCAGACCAGCTGGCTTGTGTAATTTACAGATATATTCAATCACTCCTTATCCCAGTCTGCTGTTCCCACATACTTCAAGAGGGCCACCACTGTTCCTGCTCACAAGAAAGCTAAGGTAACTGAGCTAAATGACTACGGCCCCGTAGCACTCACTTCCGTCATCATGATGTGCTTTGAGAGACTAGTCAAGGACCATATCACCTCCACCCTACCTGACACCCTAGACCCACTCCAATTTGCTTACCGCCCCAATAGGTCCACAGACGATGCAATCGCAATCACACTGCACACTGCCCTAACCCATCTGGACAAGAGGAATTCCTATGTAAGAATGCTGTTCATCGACTACAGCTCAGCATTTAACACCATAGTACCCTCCAAACTCGTCATTAAGCTCGAGACCCTGGGTCTCGACCCTGCCCTGTGCAACTGGGTCCTGGACTTCCTGACGGGCCATCTCCTGGTGGTGAGGGTAGGTAACAACATCTCCACCCCGCTGATCCTCAACACTGGGGCCCCACAAGAGTGCGTTCTCAGCCCTCTCCTGTACTCCCTGTTCACCCACGACTGCGTGGCCATGCACGCCTCCAACTCAATCATCAAGTTCGCAGACGACACTATAGTGGTAGGCTTGATTACCAACAACGACGAGACGGCCTACAGGGAGGAGGTGAGGGCCCTCGGAGTGTGGTGTCAGGAAAATAACCTCACACTCAATGTCAACAAAACAAAGGAGATGATCGTGGACTTCAGGAAACAGCAGGGGGAGCAGCCCCCTATCCACATCGACGGGACAGTAGTGGAGAGGGTGAAAAGTTAAGTTCCTCGGCGTACACATCACGGACAAACTGAGATGGTCCACCCACACAGACAGCATGGTGAAGAAGGCGCAGCAGCGCCTCTTCAACCTCAGGAGGCTGAAGAAATTCGGCCTGTCACCAAAAACACTCAAACTTTTACAGATGCACAATCGAGAGCATCCCGTCGGGCTGTATCACCGCCTGGTACGGCAACTGCTCTGCCCATAACCGTAAGGCTCTCCAAAGGGTAGTGAGGTCTGCACAATGCATCACCGGGGGCAAACTACCTGCCCTCCAGGACACCTACACCACCCGATGTCACAGGAAGGCCAAAAAGATCATCAAGGACAACAACCACCCGAGCCACTGCCTGTTCACCCCGCTATCATCCAGAAGGCAAGGTCAGTACAGGTGCATCAAAGCGGGGACAGAGAGACTGAAAAACAGCTTCTATCTCAAGGCCATCACTGTTAAACAGCCATCACTAACATGGAGTGGCTACTGCCAACATACTGACTCAACTCTAGCCACTTTAATAGTGGAAAAATTGATGTAATAAATGTATCACGAGCCACTTTAAACAATGCCACTTTATATAATGTTCACATACCCTACATTACTCATCTCATATGTATATACTGTACTCTATACCATCTACTGCATCTTGCCTATGCCGTTCGGCCATCACTCATTCATATATTTCGATGTACATATTCTTATTCATTCCTTTACACTTGTGTGTATTAGGTAGTTGTTGTGAAATTGTTAGGTTAGATTACTTGTTAGATATTACTGCATGGTCGGAACTAGAGCACAAGCATTTCGCTACACTCGCATAAACATCTGCTAACCATGTGTATGTGACAAATTTGATTTGATTTAATGATTTTCCTTCTGAGTGTCATTATTTCTATATAGCCAAAACTTTCTCATTCTGAACTTCTAACATGAGTGGGACAGGCGTGACTTTGTGACAATGACCACATGAGCAGCTGCTCACCGATTTGACGCACTTACACCTGTCGGCAATCGCTTGTTAACGCTTGATCGGATTGAATCTAGGCCATAGTTACAATAATCTATAGCAGCCATTTGATGTACAGCACATGGCCCACAGCCTCAAAGAGAGATAAGATAAGCTCCTGTGTGACATGGTTTTCAATAGTCAAAAGTAGTGCACTACAGTGGTGGAAAAAGTACCCAGTTGTCATACTTGAGAAAAAGTAAAGATACCTTAGTTGTCACGGATGTCGTATGAAAGAGACCAAGGTACAGCGTGCGTATCGGTCCACATTTTTATTTCTATGTGAAACTATGCAAGACAGACAATAAACTATAAACAAAAACAACAAACCGTGACGAAGAGATGCTACATGCATAAACTCAAAATAATCTCCCACAAACACTAGTGGGAAAAACAACAACTTAAATATGATCCCCAATTAGAGACAACGATGACGAGGTGCCTCTAATTGGGAATCATACGAAAACCCCAACCTAGAAAAAAGAACCTAGAACACAACATAGAAAATGTAAACTAGACAAAAAAACAACATAGAAAAAAGAACCTAAAACACAACATTGAAAATGTAAACTAGACAAAAACCCCAACATAGAAAACAGAAACTAGAACCAAACATAGAAATAAATAAACTAGACAAAACCCCCCAGTCACACCCTGACCTACTCTACCATAGAAAAATACGAGCTCTCTATGGTCAGGACGTGACATTAGTAGAAAATTACTCAAGTTTAAGTCACCCAGTGTATTCCTATTTGAGTAAAAGTATTTGGTTTTAAAAATACTTAACTGTCAAAAGTAAATGTAATTCCTAAAATATACCTAAGTATCAAAAGCAAATGTAATTGCTACAATATTCCTAAGTATTAAAATTAAAGTATAAATCAATTCAAATTCCTTATAATTTACAAATAGCAAGGAGCACGCTCCAACACTGACATAATTGACAAACAAAGCATGTGTTCAGTGAGTCCGTAAGATCAAAAGCAGTAGGGATAACCATTGATGTTCTATTGATACAGTGCCTTCGGGAAGTATTCAGACCCTTTGACTTTTTCCACATGTTTACGTTACAGCCGTATTCTAAAATTGATTAAGTAGTTTTTTTCCCTCAATCTACACACAATACCCCATAATGACAAGGCAAAAATTGGTTTTTAGACATTTTTGCTAATTTGTAAAAAATATAAAACTGAAATATGACAAAGTATTCAGACCATTAATTGAGTACTTCGTTGAAGCACCTTTGGCAGCGATTACAGCATTGATTCTTCTTGGGTATGACGCTACAAGCTTAGCACACATCTATTTGGGGAGTTTCTCCCATTTTTCTCTGCAGATCCTCTCAAGCTCTGTCAGGTTGGATAGAGAGTGTCGCTGCACAGCTATTTTCAAGTCTCTCCAGAGATGTTCGATTGGGTTCAAGTCTGGGCTCTGGCTGGGCCACTCAAGGACATTCAGAGACTTGTCCCGAAGCCACTCCTACTATATCTTGGCTGTGTGCTTAGGGTTGATGTCCTGTTGGAAGGTGAACCTTCGCCCCAGTCTGAGGACCAGAGCGCTCTAGAGCTGGTTTTCATCAAGGATCTCTCTGTATTTTGCTCCGTTCATCTTTGCCTCGATCCTGACTAGTCTCCCAGTCCCTGCCGCTGAAAAACATCCCCACAGCATGATGCTGCCACCACCATGCTCACCGTAGGGATGGTGCCTGGATTTCCTCCAGATGTGACGCTTGGCATTCATGCCACATAGTTCAATCATGGTTTCATCAGACCAGAGAATCTTGTTTTTCATGGTCTGAGAGTCTTTAGGTGCCTTTTGGCAAACTCCAAGCAGGCTGTCATGTGCCTTCTACTGAGGAGTGGCTTCAGTCTGGTCACTCTACCATAAAGGCCTGATTGTTAGAATGAGATGGTTGTCCTTCTGCAAGGTTCTCCCATCTCCACAGAGCAACTCTATTGCTCTGCCAGATTGACCATCGGGTTCTTGGTCACCTACTTGACCAAGGCCCTTCTCTGATTGCTCAGTTCTGGTACCTTTCTCCAGATCTGTGCCTCGACAATGCTGTCTCGGAGCTCTACGGACAATTCCTTCAACCTCATGGCTTGGTTTTTGCTCTGACATGCACTGTCAGCTGTGGGACCTTATATAGACAGGTGTGTGCCTTTCCAAATCATGTCCAATCAATTGAATTTACCACAGGTGGACTCCAATCTCAAGGATTATCAATGGAAACATGATGGACCTGAGCTCAATTTCGAGTCTCATAACAAAGGGTCTGAATACTTAAGTAGATAAGGTATTTCTGGTTTATATTTTTTATAAATTTGCAACAAAAAAAAAGTTTTTGCTTTGTTATTATGGGGTATTGTGTGTAGATTGCTGAGGTTTTTTTATTTATTTAATCCATTTTAGAATAAGTCTGTAATGTAACAAAATATGGAAAATGTCAAGGGGTCTGAATAATTTCCGAAGGCACTGTAAGCGTGTGAATTAGACCATTTTCCTTTCTGCATTCAATGTACTTTTGCGTGTTAGGGAAAATGTATGGAGTAAAAAGTACATAATTTTGTTTTGGAATGTAGTGAAGTAAAAGTTTTCAAAAATATAAAGTACAGATACCCCAAAAAACGACTTAAGTAGTACTTTCAATAATTTTTACTGAAGTACTTTACATAACTGGTGCACTATAGAGAATAGGGTGGCATTTGAGATGCAGCCCAAACCCACACGAGAGTCCTCAGGAGAATTTAAGGGATTCCCTTAGTCTTAACATCAGCCTGCCCTGCTCCCAGATCACAGATCAGATCCCACTAGTTGCCCTTATCTGTTATACGTTAATGTTCAGGAGCCATAAGTCTGGTGACCCGGGACTGGGAGGATGGACTAAACGTGACTAATCCCGGCCAAACAGCCACAGCAGCTGCTAAATGCCACCAGTTGGCACCATTGGATGGAGAGAGGGATGGAGGGAGAGATGGAAGGAGGGGTGTAGGAAAAGATTAAGAGCCCAGGCTGTGTCTGGCATAAGGTGCAGCCCAGTGGGGCTGGGAGCCAACAGGGACAGGTCTGGATCAGCTAAAAATGTTAAATGTTTTTTGTAAAAATCTACAAGAAAAAAAAACTAAAAGTAGGGCATCATGAGATGAATGTACAAATAAGACAATTACAATAGCATCTGAAGGCATCTAGAATTTGTTATAATTTGGATCATCTGGTAACATTGCTTTTTGTTTTGTTTTGTTTGTTTAATTTTCCCCAAAAGCCTCAGAGGCTTAGGCTGGGATTCAATCAATTACAGATAGTGGGTTTCCAGAAACCCAGGAGAAACATTTTATTTTTCAGAATAAAACAAAATCCTCCAAAAAGGTGTAAGAACAATTGTAAACTGGGTGGTACGAGCTCTGAATGCTGATTGGCTGACAGCAGTGGTATATCAGACCGTATACCACGGGTATGACAAAACATGTATTTTTACGTCTCTAATTAGGTTGGTAACCAGTTTATAATAGCAATTCTGTGATATATAGCCAATATACCATGGCTAAGGACCATGTCAAGGCACTTCGCGTTGCGTCGTGCTTAAGAACAGACCTTAACCGTGGTATATTGGCCATATACCACACCTCCTTGGGCCTTATTGCTTAAGTATACAACAGATGCACAAAGTAACCTTGATATAAATCCTCTTAAGGATCAGACCCTTTTTTTCAATTTTCGCTTAAAATGACATACCCAAATCAAACTGCCTGTAGCTTAGGACCTGAAGCAAGGATATGCATATTCTTGATACACTTTTTGCTTGTGGAAATGTGAAATTAATGTAGGAGAATATAACACATTAGATCTGGTAAAAGATAATACAAACAAAAAAAACATGCGTTTTCCAAAAACATTTTTGTACCATCATCTTTGAAATGCAAGAGAAAGGCCATAATATAATATTGCAGTTTAGACGCAATAAAGATTTTGACCACTAGATGACAGCAGCGTGTGTGCAGCGTTTCAGATTGATCCAGCGAAGCATTGCAATACTGCACAGTATTTTGTATGTCTGCCCAAATGTGCCGAATTGGTCAATTGATACATTTTCAAGTACATAACTATAGAGAACATACAAAAATGATATGGTAATACAACATTTTAGTTTACACACTCCCAGGAATGTTATACATGGATCATTAGCTTATACACTAACTTTCGCACATCTAGATGGCCGGCCGGGGTGGGTGCGGAGCCAGAGACAGCAGGGGTTCAAATTGTAGAACCCAGCTCCTACATTTGAATATAAAAATAGATTTTATCAAACCAAACTATGCTACATTTTATCTCTGGGACCCACAGGATGACAAATCAGAGCAAGATTGAATGTAAGTACATTATTTACCTTCAAAGGTGAATGTATCAAACCAGTTGCCGTTTGTTGTTGTGCACTCTCCTCAAACAATAGCATGGTATTTTTTCACTGTAGTAGCTACTGTAAATTGGACAGTACCGTTGGATTAACAAGAATTTAAGATTTCTGCCATATAAGACATTTCTATGTCCTGGAAAGTTTGCTGTTACTTACAATGTCATTCTAATCACATTAGCATCTACCGTCCCGGTATAGGGACTCCGATCCCATAGAGGATAAACCTTGTAGGCTACCCTTCACACATTCGAAAGATAATATTCAGAGGCCAGTAATTTGCAATCTCTCCACCACTAATCCAATCTGTATGTTCAGGGCCTGAGCACGAACCTTCTCACCTTCTCTCTTTGCACATGTCAACATTATTGCACAGTTTAGGGAATAGGGTGTAATTTGGGACTCACAGAGCTCGTTGTAGAAAAACAATAATTTCCTGAAAATGACCCTTAGATACAAAAAAGAAACTAGACGCCGAGGGCTCTTGTCAAAAGTAGTGCATTATATAAGGAATAGGGGTGCCATTGAAATTACGTCAGAACAGAGGAAATGTAGAATGTTACATTTCTGCCAGACAAGTGTACAGCAACATGATACTACAAAACCCTAAGAGGAAAACATTTGTTATAAAAATAATTAGGAATAAAATTAACATCTGTACAGTGAATTGGTTGTGAAGTAATTAATGCAATCAGTTACACAAACACTAACGCAGCAAACAGGCATAATAGTGTCTCATCTGCAAGTTAAATGCTCTCAGACTACATCCCAAATGGTACCCCATTCTCTTTATAGTGCACTACTTTTGACCAGAACCCTATGAGCACTGTTCAAAAGAAGTGCACTGAATAGTGAATAGGTTGCCATTTTGGAGTAGGATGCAGACTCAGACAAATAGACTCAGACAAACCATAATTGTTTTCTTCTTATTCACGTCTTGGAAGTAACTCATCAAATGTACTCAGTCTTCTTGTCAATAGTGTTTATTTATTTAGTCAAAATCAATAGTGTTCATTCAGTCATTTACAGATAAACATTCTATACAAAATTAATATTATTCAATATCAGGTCACATCGGACGGTCATTTTGAAGTCAGAGATGCCAGTTTGTAGAGAAAGACACCAGGGCACATAAAGTGGTATTCAAACAGCATTATTATCAAATAGTCCATGATGTAACATTATTATTAAACATCATTTACTACACAAACAGGAAATATTGTATAAATGTACAGCAATGACAGTGTGTGTCCCAAATGACACTCTATTCCCTTTATAGCCCTATGGGTCCTGGTCTAAAGTAGTGCACTACAAGGGGAATAGGGTGCCACTTGGAACAAAGTCAGTGTTATTATTGATGTGGGCACACAGGCATGAAAGCAGGCAAGTCATACACTGCCATGCTCTAGCAGCAAACACCTGGTCTATGTCCCAAATGACACCCTATTCCCTATATAGTGCACAACTATTGACCAGTGCCCACAGGTTCTGGTTAAAAAAAGTGCTATATGTAGGGCATAGGTGCCATTTGGGACGCAAACGCCTGGTCACTGTGGTATTAAAGGACTCAACAGAAGTGCCGGAGATCAAACCAGATTAGTTGGTGCATAACAATATTTTCCTTTTCTTGACACACCAACAGTTTCATAAGTTGTTTATAAACTGGGCATCCAAGAGTCCAAAGAGACCTCAATTGCTTCACACAACTGTCACAATATCTCTTCCTCCAGGTTATCCCAGCTGGTAGCAGAACCATAGAATTAGAATGAATATTATAAAATAGAATATCTCATTCTATTTCTATGGTCAGAACATTGTAGCTTGACAGTTAAAGAGATTCTCCGGTACTTTAATAGAGTTTTTAGCCAGTAGTTCTGAAAGCAGCCCCCACAAGCCAAAGGTGGTCCCCCAAAAATTGCATAGGGGGAAAAAGTATTTGATCCCCTGCTGACTTTGTACGTTTGCCCACTGACAAAGAAATTATCAGTCTATAATTTTAATGGTAGGTTTATTTGAACAGTGAGAGACAGAATAACAACAACAAAATCCAGAAAAACGCATGTCAAAAATGTTATAAAATGATTTGCATTTTAATGAGGGAAATAAGTATTTGACCCCTCTGCAAAACATGACTTAGTACTTGGTGGCAAAACCCTTGTTGGCAATCACAGAGGTCAGATGTTTGTTGTAGTTGGCCACCAGGTTTGCACACATCTCAGGAGGGATTTTGTCCCACTCCTCTTTACAGATCTTCTCCAAGTCATTAAGGTTTCGAGGCTGACGTTTGGCAACTCGAACCTTCAGCTCCCTCCACAGATTTTCTATGGGATTAAGGTCTGGAGACCGGCTAGGCCACTCCAGGACCTTAATGTGCTTCTTCTTGAGCCACTCCTTTGTTGCCTTGGCCGTGTGTTTTGGGTCATTGTCATGCTGGAATACCCATCCACGACCCATTTTCAATGCCCTGGCTGAGGGAAGGAGGTTCTCACCCAAGATTTGACAGTACATGGCCCCGTCAAATGATGCGGTGAAGTTGTCCTGTCCCCTTAGCAGAAAAACACCCCCAAAGCATAATGTTTCCACCTCCATGTTTGACGGTGGAGATGGTGTTCTTGGGGTCATAGAGAGCATTCCTCCTCCTCCAAACACGGCGAGTTGAGTTGATGCCAAAGAGCTCCATTTTGGTCTCATCTGACCACAACACTTTCACCCAGTTGTCCTCTGAATCATTCAGATGTTCATTTGTAAACTTCAGATGGGCATGTATATGTATTCTTGAGCAGGGGGACCTTGCGGGCGCTGCAGGATTTCAGTCCTTCACGGTGTAGTGTGTTACAAATTGTTTTCTTGGTGACTATGGTCCCAGCTGCCTTGAGATCATTGACAAGATCCTCCCGTGTAGTTCTGGGCTGATTCCTCACCGTTCTCATGATCATTGCAACCCCAGGAGGTGAGATCTTGCATGGAGCCCCAGGCTCGCACCAAATGTTGTCACCTTCTCACCAAGCTGCTTGGCGATGGTCTTGTAGCCCATTCCAGCCTTGTGTAGGTCTACAATCTTGTCCCTGACATCCTTCGAGAGCTCTTTGGTCTTGGCCATGGTGGAGAGTTTGGAATTTGATTGATTGCTTCTGTGGACATGTGTCTTTTTTACAGGTAACAAGCTGCGGTTAGGAGCACTCCCTTTAAGAGTGTGCTCCTAATCTCAGCTCGTTACCTGTATAAAAGACACCTGGAAGCCAGAAATCTTTCTGATTGAGAGGGGGTCAAATACTTATTTCCCTCATTAAAATGCAAATCAATTCATAACATTTTTGACATGCGTTTTTCTGGATATTTTTGTTGTTATTCTGTCTATCACTGTTCAAATAAACCTACCATTAAAATTATAGACTGATCCTTTCTTTATCAGTGGGCAAACGTACAAAATCAGCAGGGGATCAAATACTTTTTTCCCCCACTGTGTGTGCAGATATGTGCTCACGTCATTGCGCTCTCTCTCGCTCTGCTGTGTGTGATTCTTGCTAGCTGTCACTCAAATGGCAAGGGGCTGATTCTCTTTGGCTGGAACTCGAATTGCTAGGAGGCTGGCCCATATGGGGGGAAATGTAAGAAAAACAGTTGCTTTCAAACTAGTGATTTTGTGACTAATTGATGTGACTGTAATTCTCCTCATAGATTATGCATGTGTGACATACACATTGACACATCCAGCCCAAAGGGAGGTTTACAAAATACAAATAATAATAATAATAACGATGAAAACATGAATTAAATATAAAACATCTCACTATTCATTAAGTTACAGGACTCTTAAGGCAGTTAGAATCTTGAGACAGGTTGATTTCTCAACAAATTATCAAGTACATAATCTATTTCAAAGATAGAGACACAGAGAGAGAGAGAGAGAGAGAGAGAGAGATGAACACAGGAAAGCATCAAGAGTGAGTATAAAGAGATGAGAAGAGGTGAAAGAGGGGTCAGATAGAGGCGAGAAGAGAGAAGGTGCATAAATGTAACATATGGCAGGAGTTCCAGAGCTGAGAGCCTATCAGCCAATCACAGCTTGGCTTTGGCTGGTGTCAGCTGTAGACTCTGGAGCTTCATGGCCATGCCCATGTTCCCCGTGATATTCACAGCCATTAAACTCTGCAACTGTTTCCTTCCTCTCCGAAAACTGAGTTAGGAAGGACGCCTGTATATTTGTAGTGACTGGGTGTATTGATAGACCATCCAAAGTGTAACTCATAACTGCACCATGCTGAAAGGGATATTCAATGTCTGCTTTTTAAAACTTTTTATTTGTTTTATCTACCCATAGGTGCCCTTTTTGCGAAGCACTGGAAAGCCTCCCTGGTCTTTGTGATTGAATCTGTGCTTGAAATTCACTGCTTGACCGAGGGACCTTACAGATAATTGTATGTTTGAGGTACAGAGATGGGGTATTCATTTAAAAATCATGATAAACACTATTATTTCCCACAGAGTCCATGCAACTTATGAAGCACATTTTTATTCCTGAACCTTTTTAGGTTTGCCATAATAAAAGGGTTGAATACTTATTGACTCAAGACATTTCAGTTTTTCATTTTTTTTATTAATTTGTAAACATTTCTAAAAACCAAGGAGCATTTACATCCCATTACATGACAACAATAAACAATCTACAAAGGAGTACAGTAGGAAAGTTGGAACTGAAGTATTTGTAAGTCATTCTTCAAAATCCAAATATTTGTCAGTACTTGAAATGAATGGAAATCTCCAGCTAGTGTAACGCTATGGGCATTTCCCATGTTAAAGAATCCTGTGGTGGGCTACCATAGAGTAAAAAAGGCTAAGTCATTAGAGGAACCCCTACAAATATATATAGATTCAAAAAAAATATTTGTTTCGGCTGTGACAACATCTCAATTTAATCCATTTTAAATTCGGGCTATAACAACAAAATGTGGAAAAAGTAGAGTAATGTGAATAATATCTGAATATCTATATGTGTACGCATATGACATTTACGAAGGTTTGTGAACAAACTTTCATTACCTTCGGGTGTACGCGAGCGTGTGTGGTGTGTATGCGCATACATGCGTGAGGTTTACCGAAGTTTGTGAACAAACTCATTCCATTTCTTTTTCTCTCTGTCTGTTACATGTTAAGTGATTTGTCCTTGCTCTTTGGGCATTAAAAAAATGTCAAACTGTGTCCATTATGGCCTGGGTCAATGTCCTTGAACAACCAGAGGGCTGGAGAATGCACTTAGTACATCTGGAGGCCTTGACTAGATATTCATTTACGAGAGAGAACGAAGGGGGCACGAGTGAGAGAGAGAGAGAGAGAGAGGGTACAGAGAGAAGAGAGAGAGACCCACCCCATGTCATATCAGCATGCAGTCTAGATGAGGACTAATCCCACTACACTGGCCAATTTTCAGCAGACAATCAAATCAGATTTAGCTTCCTACTAACGATTAGGCTTCGTCATTTTGACCAAAAATCTAACTAAGAGAAAAATCGAAATGAATAAAAAATGACTTTCAAGATTCATAAAAGCTCATTTATGTAACCATCTGTCTTTCCAGTGGAACTTTATTTGGACTAAACGTGAGTGAAGATTCTCAATATGAAAGATTGTGAAATTACTGATCTCCATCATTGGACAGTCATGCAGCTACAGAGCCATAGGGATCCACTATAAAGTTTGTCTTGAAGTGGTCACATATAGGAGGCTGACATGTACAGTCGTGGCCAAAAGTTTTGAGAATGACACAAATATTAATTTCCACAAAGTTTGCTGCTTCAGTGTCTTTAGATATTTTTGTCAGATGTTACTATGGAATACTGAAGTATAATTACAAGCATTTCATAAGTGTCAAAGGCTTTTATTGACAATTACATGAATTTGATGCAAAGAGTCAATATTTGCAGTGTTGACCCTTCTTTTTCAAGACCTCTGCAATCCGCCCTGGCATGCTGTCAATTAACTTCTGGGCCACATCCTGACTGATGGCAGCCCATTCTTGCAAAATCAATGCTTGGAGTTTGTCAGAATTTGTGGGTTTTTGTTTGTCCACCCGCCTCTTGAGGATTGACCACAAGTTCTCAATGGGATTAAGGTCTGGGGAGTTTCCTGGCCATGGACCCAAAATATCGAGGTTTTGTTCCCTGAGCCATTTAGCTTTCTCTTTTGCCTTATGGCAAGGTGCTGGAAAAGGCATTGTTCGTCACCAAACTGTTCCTGGATGGTTGTGAGAAGTTGCTCTCGGAGGATGTGTTGGTACCATACTTTATTCATGGCTGTGTTCTTAGGCAAAATTGTGAGTGAGCCCACTCCCTTGGCTGAGAAGCAACACCACACATGAATGGTCTCAGGATGCTTTACTGTTGGCATGACACAGGACTGATGGTAGCGCTCACCTTGTCTTCTACGGACAAGTGTAACATAACATGTTTGTATATGCATATGTGCTATAAAAAGTTCAAGTAATACCTGTATACCTCTTGAGGACTGAACAAGAGGACAATAGTCTTGGGCTTTATATCAAATGGTACCCCCCTGGTCAAAAGTAGTGCACTACAGAGAGATTAGGGTGTCATTTGGGACGTACACTTAGTCATTGTTGTTTTAAAAGAGACTCACCATCTGTGGCTTCATCTTGCATTTCATCAGGTTCAGTAAGTCTTCGTCTCCTATGGTGATAGTACAGTCCGTCTTTTTATCTGAATGGAGCAGAGAATAAAAAAGGAGTTTCAATTATCGTGCCCAACAAAACCTTCCTTCTGTCATGAAATTACTACTGTACATGTGATATAGGCTGCGTTCCCTTTATAGTGTACTACTTTTGACAGGGCCCCATAGGGTGCCATTTGGGATGCAGTTATACAGTACAGTTGAAGTCGGAAGTTTACATACACCTTAGCCAAATACATTTAAACTCAGTTTTTCACAATTCCTGACATTTAATCCTAGTAAAGATTCCCTGTCTTAGGTCAGTTAGGATCACCACTTTATTTTAAGAATGTGAAATGTCAGAATAATAGTAGAGAAAATTATTTATTTAAGCTTTTATTTCTTTCATCACATTCCCAGTGGGTCAGAAGTTTACATGCACTCAATTAGTATTTGGTAGCATTGCCTTTAAATTGTTTAACTTGGTTCAAACGGTTCGGGTAGCCTTCCACAAGCTTCCCACAATAAGTTGGGTGAATTTTGACCCATTCCTCCTGACAGAGCTGGTGTAACTGAGTGAGGTTTGTAAGGCCTCCTTGCTCGCACACACTTTTTCAGTTCTGCCCACAAATGTTCTATAGGATTGAGGTCAGGGCTTTGTGATGGCCACTCCAATACCTTGACTTTGTTGTCCTTAAGTCATTTTGCTACAACTTTGGAAGTATGCTTGGGGTCATTGTCCATTTGGAAGACCCATTTGCGACCAAGCTTTAACTTCCTGACTGATGTCTTGAGATGTTACTTCAATATATCCACATCATTTTCCTCCCTCATGATGCCATCTATTTTGTGAAGTGCACCAGTCCCTCCTGCAGCAAAGCACCCCCACAACATGATGCTGCCACACCCGTGCTTCACGGTTGGGATGGTGTTTTTTGGCTTGCTAGCCTCCCCCTTTTTCCTCCAAACATAACAATGGTCATTATGGCCAAACAGTTCTATTTTTGTTCAGACCAATCTTTGTCCCCATGTGCATTTGCAAACCGTAGTCTGGCTTTTTATGGCTGTTTTGGAGCAGTGGCTTTTTCCTTGCTGAGCGGCCTTTCAGGTCATGTCGATATAGGACTCGTTTTACTGTGGATATAAATACTTTTGTACCTGTTTCCTCCAGCATCTTCACAAGGTCCTTTGCTGCTGTTCTGGGATTGATTTGCACTTTTCGCACCAAAGTACGTTCATCTCTAGGAGACAGAACGAGTCTCCTTCCTGAGAGGTATGATGGCTGCGTGGTCGCATGGTGTTTATACTTGCATACTATTGTTTGTACAGACGAACGTCGTACTTTCAGGCGTATGGAAATTTCTCCCAAGGATGAACCAGACTTGTGGAGGTCTACAATTTTTTTTCTGAGGTCTTGGCTGATTTCTTTTGATTTTCCCATGATGTCAAGCCAAGAGGCACTGAGTTTGAAAGTAGGCCTTGAAATATATCCACAGGTACACCTCCAATTGACTCAAATGATGTCAATTAGCCTATCAGAAGCTTCTAAAGCCATCATTTTCTGGAATTTTCCAAGCTGTATTAAGGCACAGTCAACTTAGTGTATGTAAACTTCTGACCCACTGGAATTGTGATACAGTGAATTATAAGTGAACAATTGTTGGAAAAATTACTTGTGCCATGCACAAAGTAGATGTCCTAACTGACCTGCCAAAACACAATAATTGTTAACAATACATTTGTGGAGTGGTTGAAAAATTTGTTTTAATGACTCCAACCTAAGTGTATGTAAATTTTCGACTTCAACTGTAACATTCGACATACAGTTAGGATCTGGCTAAAAATACTTTAATCAGTTATAAAACCCATTGCCCTTTATGGTTGTGAGGACTGGGGTCCGCTCACCAACCAAGAATTCACAAAATGGGACAAACACCAAATTACGATTCTGCATGCAGAATTCTGCCAAAATATCCTCAGTGTACAACGTAAAACACCAAATAATGCATGTAGAGCAGAATTAGGCCGATAACCGCTAATTATCACAATTCAGAAAAGAGACGTTAAATTCTACAACCACCTAAAAGGAAGCGATTCCCAAACCTTCCATAACAAAGCCATCACCTACAGAGAAATGAACCTGGAGAAGAGCCCCCTAAGAAAGATGGTTCTGGGGCTCTGTTCACAAACACAAACAGACCCCCACAGAGCACCAGGACAGCAACATCTACAGTATCTACAGTAACCATAAATGAAAAGATAGTTACTTGACATATTGGAAAGAATTTACAAAAAACTGAGCAAACTAGAATGATATTTGGCCCTAAAGAGAGAGTACACAGTGGCAGAATACCTGACTGCTGCGACTGACCCAAAATTAAGGACATCTTTGACTATGTACAGACTCAGTGAGCATAGCCTTGCTATTGAGAAAGACCGCCGAAAACATCCTCTCTTCTCTTGAGAGCCAGGTCTATGTGCACACTGCCCACAAATGAGGTGGAAACTGAACAGCACTTTCTAACCTCCTGCCAAATGTATGACCATATTAGAGACACATATTTCCCTCAGATTACACAGACCCACAAAGAATTACGAAAACAATTGGGTGAAATACCACAGTGTGCAATCACAGCAGCAAGATTTGTGACATGTTGCCACAAGAAAAGGTCAACCAGTGAAGAACAAACACCATTGTAAATACAACCTATATATATATATTGTCCCTTTTGTACTTTAGCTATTTGCACATCATTACAACACTGTATATAGACATAATATGACATTTGTCTTTATTCTTTTGGAACTTTTCTGAGTGTAATGTTTAATGTTAATTTCACTTTTGTTAATTATCTATTTCACTTGCTTTGGCAATATAAACATATGCTTCCCATGACAATAAAGCCCCTGAAATTGAACTGGGGGGGGGGGGGGGGGGGGGGGCAAAGAGAGCGAGAGAGAGAGCAACAATATCTTCTCACTGGACTTTTTGCGCTGCATTGTTGGAATTTATCGCTTTGTTCAGCCTATATTCCTCTCTAACATAACATATTTACTGAAATAGGCTATAGCAAATAAGAATAGGCAAATTACTCAATGTCACTCGTATGCTCTCGTATGCGCAGTAAGCGCGACGCCAGTCAAGTTCAAATAGGCTAAACCATCGTCACATCATGGTGTCGTCACCATGGACGACGGCTGTCAATCATCGTCGATAGATGATAATAGGGATGTGAATTGCCAGGGACCACACGATACGACATTATCACGATACTTAGGTGCTGATAAAATATGTATTGTGATTCTCACGTTTCTATATGTATTTCGATTCGATAGTGTGCTTTTATTACGATTCGATGTTCCAAACATATTGCTCACCATATGTCTGCTGCAGAGGGACAAGAGAGAGCCATGAGAAAAAAAGTTTTGATCAGTCATGCAAATAAAAGCGATAAAAACGAATTTGAGTCCAATTTTTTTTTTAAACATGGAGAACAAGCTATGAAGGAAAAATACTGGAGTTTTGGTGCAGGTACAGCCAAGTAGCGAAAAAATTATATTGCGATATTGACCGAAGCGATACTATATATAGTCAAAATAATAATGTAACTGTAGACATTTTTTATAAAGAGCCACATGATGGTAGTGAATTCCCACTACTGCTTATAACTTATTAACCAACATTTATTCACATTACTTACTGTACTTTTAGAAAATATTTCAGTTGTGTATATTACGTAGATTTATTTGATGACTATTATTTTTCATTCCTTAAAGTCATCATTTCATCTCTGCTAAGGCATTAGCAGCCAGTCAGCCAATCATCTAATGTTATCGCTGTGCTCCCCATTGTACGATTCATCCTATTTAGCTAGAATAGTAGTAGCTAGCTGACATGTTTTTATTTATCTCTAGAGAAATGGCGCGCTGAGCCACAGCTGCGGGATGATGTTTCGGGGCAGGGGTGCTGCGTTTTTTTAGAGGACGGGGCGAGAATTAATATATTTTTTAATTACGATTTTTCAGGGGGTGCTAATCAGGATTTAATGCCCCAAAACCACTCCCTTTCCCGGGATAAATAACTGCAAGAAACCAGTAAATTATAATAAATTATTTATATCAACAGCATGGCGTGAAATGGAACTGTTAAATTATATGCGACCTATCATCTCAATCAAATGTATTTATGAATCCCTTTCTACATACAGAAACCCAGCAAAAAACACCAAACAGCAAGCAATGCAAATGTATAAAAACTGCCTAGAAAGGCAGGAACCTAGGAGAAAAGCTAGAGAGGAACCAGGCTCTGAGGGGTGGCCAGTCCTCTTCTGGCTGTGCCAGGTGGAGATTATAAGAGTGCATGGCCATTTAAGGCCAGATTGTTCTTCAAGATGTTCAAACGTTCATAGAGGACCATCAGGGTCAAATAAAAATCACAGTGGTTGTAGAGGGTGCAACAGGTCAGTACCTCAGGAGTAAATGTCAGTTGGCTTTTCATAGCCGAGCATTCAGAGGTCAAGACAGCAGGTGCAGTAGAGAGAGAGAGAGAGAGAGAGAGAGAGAGAGATAGTCGAAAACAGCAGGTCCTGGACAAGGTAGCACGTCCGGTGAACAGGTCAGGGTTCCCTAGCTGCAGGCAGAACAGTTGAAACTGGAGCAGCAGCACAACCAGGTGGACTGGGGACAGCCAGGAGTCATCAGGCCAGGTAGTCCTGAGGCATGATCCTAGATCTCAGGTCCTCCAGGAGGGGAGGGAGAATTAGAGGGAGCATACTTAAATTCACACAGATAAGACAGGAGAATTACACCAGATATAACAGACTGGCCCTAGCCCCCCGGCACATAGACTACTGCAGCATAGATACTGAAGACTGGAGGCTGATACAGGGGTGGATCGGGGGACACTGTGGCCCGGTCCGACAATACCCCCAGACAGGGCCAAGATATAACCCCACCCACTTTGTCAAAGCACAGCCCCCCACCACCATCAACAGACCACCAATTTACTACCCTGAGACAAGGCTGAGTTTAGCCCACGAAGACCTCCTCCATCGCACGAGCCTGAGAGGGTGCAAAATCGGACAGGAAGATCACGTCTGTGACTCAACCCACTCAAGTGACGCATCACTCCTAGGGACAAAATTGAAGAGTACTAGTAAGCCATTGACTCAGCCCCCGTAATACGGTCAGTGGCAGAGAATCTTAGTGGAGAGAGACAGCAAGGGCAGTTCGGCGCTCCAGTGCCTTGCCATTCACCTTCGCACCCCTGGGCCAGGACACTCAATCATAGGACCTACTGAAGAGATGAGTCTTCAGTAAAGACTTAAAGGTTGAGACCGAGTCTGCGTCTCACATGAATAGGCAGATCATTCCATAAAAATGTAGCTCTATAGGAGAAAGCCCTGCCTCCAGCTGTTTGCTTAGAAATTCTAGGGACAATGAGGCCTGCGTCTTGTGACCGTAGCGTACGTGTTGGTATGTATGGCAGGACCAAATTGGAGAGATAGTTAAGAGCAAGACCATGTAATGCTTTGTAGGTTAGCAGTAAAACCTTGAAAATCAGCCCTAGCCTTAACAGGAAGCCAGCGTAGAGGCTAGCACTGGAGTAATATGATCACAATTTTTGGTTATTGTCAGGATTCTAGCAGCCGTGTTTAGCACTAACTGAAGTTTATTTTCTGATTTTTGCAATGTTACGAAGATGGGAAAAAGCTGTCCCTGTGACCAAATACTTATTTTCCACCATAACTTGCAAATAAATTCATTAAAAATCCTACAATGTGATTTTCTGGATTTTTCTTCTCGCATTTTGTCTGTCATAGTTGAAGTGTACCTATGATGAAAATTACAGGCCTCTCTCATCTTTTTAAGTGGGAGAACTTGCACAATTGGTGGCTGACTAAATACTTTTTTCCCCCACTGTAGCTCAGGCAGTAGGAAGCTCTCTCATCCATTTATATGCAGATGATACAGTCTTATACTCAGCTGGCCCATCCCTGAATTTTGTGTTAAATGCTCTACAACAAAGCTTTCTTAGTTTCCAACAAGCTTTCTCTACCCTTAACCTTGTTCTGAACACCTCCAAAACAAATGCCATGTGGTTTGGTTAGAAGAATGCCCCTCTCCCCACTGGTGTGATTACTACCTCTGAGGGTTTAGAGCTTGAGGTAGTCACTTGGGAGTATGGCTAGACGGTGCACTGTCCTTCTCTCAGCACATATCAAAGCTGCAGGCTAAAGTTGAATCTAGACTTGGTTTCCTCTATCGTAATCGCTCCTCTTTCACACCATCTGCTAAACTAACCCTGATTCAGATGACCATCCTACCTATGCTAGATTACGGAGACATAATTTATAGATTGGCAGGTAAGGGTGCTTTCGTGCGGCTAGATGTTCTTTACCATTTGGCCATCAGATTTGCCACCAACTGGAGCTAGTTTCATTTATTTACCAAAGAGAGCATATAGCTAGCTACATTGATAGGCTTTTATGTTTTTCTGTCGAGCGTAATGTGCAGTAGCCTATATCATATGTATTGGATAATGGCACAATCATTTGGACTTTTTTTGGGCTTGGGCTCATTAAATGTCTTTAATGTAGGGCTCATAATTTTATTTTACATTTTTGGCTCATCAGGCTCAGGAAGCATCAAGCTTGAATTTTCAATCATAGCTCTAATCAAATCCACACATAAGCTGATTTATGTGCTTTATAATGCTTTTTAAAAGAGAAAAGTGATTTATTCTTAAGATGTAACATTTGTAAAATACCTGGAAAATATTCAACCCTAGTCAACACCCCTACTTCTCGCGGCTGTGCGTTGAGCTCACAGAAAAAATAACTCAATGAAATTCAATTAATTGAACCGACAGTCAATGAGTCATTTAAAAACCAGGGGAAAAAACACAATTTTGTTAATTACTCAGAACTAGTTGCTACTAGGGCTGACCAGGTGGGGTGGAGGAGAACCAGGAAGAGGAGAAAGAGGACAACAGCAGAACAGCACCTAGTTTAAATGGACAGTGTGAGATTCTGGCAGTTACCCAGAGTTAGATTAATTTATGGATACCATTTTATGTCTCTGCGTACAGTTTGAAGTAAGTTGGAAGAAATTTTGTGAGACAATGCTAACTAACGTTAGCCTAATGGCAAAGTCTACAGATACGCTAGCATCATATGAAACTAATTCCAACGCAGACATAAAAATGGTATCCACGAGTTCATCTGACTCTGGGTAAGTAGAAAAACAGCTTAATTGCCATAATCTCACACTATCCCTATAATATCCTCCTGTGACAACCTAGGGAAGCCTGCCAATGTCACAGCCTGACAGCCTGCCTGCCAATGCCTGTATGTCTGTCTCTCTGCTTGTCTGTCTGTCTGTCTGCCTGCCGGATTGTTACAAGCAAAGCAGGGATAGACGAGCTTATGTCGGATTTACTGACCTTCCCAGGAGACTAGTTCCCTCTGGTGGCCATGACTGATACATAGTCACATCAAATGTCAACACTTACACCTGCAAATATCCATAAATGACAATTAAGATGTATCTGTAATAGTAAAATAAAAACATTCCATGAGAAAAAAAGTGTACACCTGAATTTGTTGCTTTTTCACCATAATTGTTGCATAAAAAATTGAGGTCAAGGGTGAAAAGTCACAGGGTTAGGTCACTGGGCCAGCAGATGGTGGTTGTGTTTACCTGTTGCTCCCATGGGGGTCAGAGGTTAAAGGGTTACAGGGTCCACAGCAAGTGGTTGTGTCAGAGACAGAAGAGGAAGTGAGATATCCCACTCCCTCTTTTTTCTGGTTTAATGGAAGTCAATGAACTAAGCAGACCACACACAGCTGCTGTTGCATTGATGCCTCCGTTTTGGGCTGGATGTGTCAATGTGTAGTTCTTACATGCATAATCTATGAGTAAAATTACTGTTTTATACTGTTGCATGGTATACCAAAACATTTTCGATACTAGAACATGAAAAACGGTTCAGTACTAGAATTTTTTGTTACTTCTATCAAATGTGTCTCTGATTGAGATAAGATCAAGTCTGTCTATCAGAGCAGCCGATGTCCCCTTATAGGGCAGTCCACTTGCTAATTGTGATGGAGGTCACCTTGGGGTCATGATAGGGGCTGCACCAAATGATTGATATATTATAATAATTGATTATGCTTATGTTGTATTAATAGAAGGGGATGGGCTATAAGACAATCCCCCACTACATGTATAGGGTCCTGGACCACAGAGTAGCAATATATGCATTATAAGGTTTAATACTGTTCCACAGTTATTTTCTAGTCTCTGCCTCTTATAAGAAATGGTCTGAGAGATGTGTGAGCCATTGCAGTCAAAACAGGGTGTTTGTGAGAAAGCGCCTCAAGGCTAAAAGAGATACATAGACCCCTGCAGGGGAGTAAATAGATACGAGACAAGTCAGACACACTGCTGTAAGCCACACGAGAATGGAAAATTACTGTGAGCCCTTAGAAAACACTGGACTATTGTTTTCTCCTGTATGTTTGTATAACTGTATATGCATGGGCTTGGTCTCATGAGTAGAAGGTGTTGACGTAGGCAGTTACATCACTAGGGGTTGACTGCAAGCATATTAAAGCAACTTTGACCTTTTTTTATTTTGCAGAACTTACTCTGAAACATACGCACTGTGTTTCCATTGTCAACTTCTGTCTGCAATTGCATTAATAAAGGTTTGATTGTCACGTCCTGACCAGCAGAGGGCGTAATTGTGTTAGTCTTGGTCAGGATGTGGCAGGGGGTTTGTGTTTGTTAAATGTTGTGTGGGTGATTGGACTCCCAATTGAAGGCAGGTGTGTTGAGTTGCCTTTGATTGGGAGTCCTATATAGGAGTGTGTGTTTTTCTTTGGGGTTGTGGGTAGTTGTCCTTGCACTGCGTTGTATGTGCCTGCAAGACTGTTTCTGTCGTCTTTATTGTTTTGTCCAGTGGATACTTTACTCCTTTTTTTAAAATTAAAAAACATGAGTATCCACATACCTGCTGCGCCTTGGTCCATTCTTGACGACACTTGTTACATTGATTGATTTACTTAAAGAAGATAGTCTGATTGCTGATTTCACCAATAAGCCAATGATTGACAAGGAATAAGGAACCTACCCCAACAATTGCTAACTCTAGCCTCTCCTGAGGAACCACTGCACTGTCTTAAGCTGTGTTCGAATACTCATAATAACCGCACCAATAGTGCTATTTGTGATGTGAATTGCACATTTAGTATGCTTATTGGTCATAGTATGAATATAGTAAGTATGCCAAAAGTTCCCAGATGTCGTACTAAATTCGCCACAATACGAAGTATACATGCAGTGGACACTATTTCCATGCTTTTACGGACCATAATGCAATTCTTCAGAAAACGGGCGTGGCTTCACAACGTTTTCAGATTTGAAGAAAATGGCGGAAAATATGCAGCCGAAGTCCGAGAGCGGATACAAATTCATTGCTTTAACTAATTATGATAAATGTTAAGAAAATGTTGAGCAATGTAATAAAGTAATGACTTTTCTAATAAGTTACGTTACACGTTATGTTGGCTGACAATTTTTTAGCTACGCTATCCTTACAAACCGCATAGCATTACAGCAGTATGTACCGGTATCTTAGCTAGTTAATGTTACCTAACGTTAGTTATCTACTAATACATCAAACTTGCCAGACAGTATATTACCTATATGCTATCTAACTAAGTATGCAACGTTTATTGACTTGATTATTCATGTCGTTCTTAGAAAAGTGGTATAGCCGTTGTGCGTTTCAATGGACATTGTAAAATCTGGCTATCTACTCTGATTTCAGAGCACTCTTTCACAGAATAACTGATGAATTTACAACGTCTGCAAAAAAAAAGCTTTAATTGCTGCCAGCAGCACAGCTACAGACACCAACGCTCTGGAAAACATGAAAACAGCCTAACCAGCTCTGCTAGGGTGAGTAAAATGGTCAGAGTAAGGTGTTTTATCATTTGTGTCTGGAAGTAGCTAGCCAATGTTAGCCAGTTAGCTTGGGTGCTTGACTGCCGTTGAACGCTCGGATCAACCCTACTGCTCCTTCGCCAGAGCGTCCAGCACTGCCAGCAGTATGCGCTCTAAATACGCCGAGAGCGAAACGCTCGGAATTTACGAAGCCCAGAGCACAATCTGGCACTCCGGATTGAATATATACGAACACACCTGAAATTGTAAAATGTTTAGCTAGTCATTTGTTATGCTAGCAAGAGGTTGCATAGCAACAGTATCAACTTCCGGTAGACAGGCGACGCTCTAGTACGCTCAATTGAAACGATACCATTCGTTTACAGTACACTAAAATGAACTAATAGTATGTAGTATATACTCATTAAGTATGTAGTATACAGTACATTAGTATGTGTATTTGAACACAGCTTAGGATTTATGCTGCACAGAAGTTAACACACTTGAATACTGCAACACAGCATGATAACTGTTAATTACTGTTTGCAAAACAATGTCCATTAGCTAGTACAGGCTAGAACACTTTACAAGCCAAGATACCGGTAGCTTCCAGCTTTGTGGGCTGACTTTCCTTGCTAGCTAACGGCTGAACTAACATCAGTGTACCACCCTAGTGCCTTGTTTGTGATAATATGTTTAGTATTGCTGATTTCAAAGCTGAAACTTTATTCATTTGCTTCTTCTCCCCAGCATCACGTCTCTCCAGTCAAGATCATCTACATCTGACTGTTGTGTTAATGACGTCATGCGTCAGGCACACTTATAAAAGAAGAGACCGTTTTTATATGCAAATGTTGTTGATCAGTACAATAACATAAGTCTCAAATGGACGGGAAAAATATATATTTTTTCATCTGTAACCCTTTGAAATCAGCCAAAACAAGCTAAATAACTCAATGCATGCACACATTCCTATTGAACATGCATTAACCTGTTTTGTGAATAGGCCGGGGCTACATCTTGATTTACCCAGTTTATCAATAGACTAGAGATTTACCATACAAATAAATTATTACCAGTATGTTATGTAGTTGGATAGGTAAAAAAATAAAAGATAGTGTAATTGTATAATTGATTCATTAATGCATACATTAAAAAAAAGTACAATTTCAAATGTAATGAACTCAAAAGATCTGTCTGGATACTAATTCTGGTATGGTGACAACACTACTGTCTTGCATCCAGGGCCTAAAATTAACTTTAAGTCTACCAGCCACTCAGAATGTTTACCAGACAAAATATACTTTCCAGCTAAAAAATTACCCCTCCAAAAAGTGATATCGGATTAGCATGCTTTGTAATGTTTCTAAACAATACATGTATTACTAGTAAGAATTAAATGTGGTATATTGTTACATTTCTTTTTTTGTGACCTGAGTCTTAACCAAAATATCAGAGACAAATTTTCACCTGCCCCTTTAAGGGCGGATGTTGCCGTGGTATCGCGACTCGAGTCGTGTTTGTACCTGTGAGCTAGATGCGTTGTCTACTCTTCCTTAGCAGTTGATACTCAAACATAGAAAAACAACCTAGCTTGTGAAGAAAACAATATAACTATCCAAGAAACAAGGACAAAGTCTCACTTCAGTAGGCTTTCATCTCAAATCAATTAGACCAACTTTTATACTGTGCGCAGTGCTTCTAAAAAGCCCGCAGCCAGGCAGTGTTGCAGGGCGAGGTGAAATAGGCTAACGTTATATGATTCGTAGTTCTTTGACTTTGTGCGAATATTTTACCAGCTATGAAACAACACGACAGAAATACTTTGTAAACAGCTACTCTGCAGCATTTATTTTACTATAAAGGTGATAATACTTTAATTCACATATGCGAGTGAAATGCTCGCACTGTTGAGCCCAGAGTCCACCCGCAAACGTGGCTACTGAAATAGACATCTTCAAACTGCCAATGCCAAAATGTACCTGCCCCCTGAAGTCGATGTCCGCGCCCCCAGGAAATATAAATCGCATAAAACGTTTCAACAATGGTTTTTTTGTTGTTGCATTGGATGCGTCTTAATCCGCCCTTCCGCATCTGCAATGAAAGGTGACAGGGTTTGAGCTGTGTTTCTCAGACTATGAGACATCCTGAGAATCGGTATTCTCACAAAATCGTCAATAGCGTCCAAACTGGCCTAAAAACTATGACCCTTATGTCCTCCGTTTTGCTCTATGACCCCCACAAGCCTCTTGTGACTTGAAATCGGTACAGCCGATCTGCCAACTGCTGTACCTTCTGAACAGTTTGGGCTACACACTAATTATATAACAACTGTGGAAAAATAAGGGGTTAAATACATGTACAATGTATACAATTTCCTGATCTTTCTCATATCGGACAGACAATTCAGAACAAACACACCTTTAGATGGGGTTTTTTTGGGGGGGGGGAACAATCTGTTGTTCCATGTACTGAATCTGTTATTCAATGCCTTTGTAGAGGCAAATAGCAGCAAGGCCAAAAAACCTTTTCATAAAATAATTTTCAATATTTTACACTTCAAAGGGTTTTAACATTCTAAACCAAATAGCAAACTGGTCCTTGCTATGACCTAATTAAAACAATTCCATATATAGTTGAATTCAGAAGATTACATACGCTTAGGTTGGAGTCATTAATACTCGTTTTTCAACCACTCCACAAATTTCTTGTTAACAAACTATAGTTTTGGCATGTCGGTTAGGACATCTACTTTGTGCATGACACAAGTAATTTTTCCAACAATTGTTTAAAGACAGATTATTTCACTTATAATTCACTGTATCACAATTCCAGTGGGTCAGAAGTTTACATACACTAAATTGACTGTGCCTTTAAACAGCTTGGAAAATTCCAGAAAATGGTGTCATGGCTTTTGAAGCTTCTGATAGGCTAATTGACATAATTTGAGTCAATTGGAGGTGTACCTGTGGATGTATTTCAAGGCCTACCTTCAAACTCAGTGCCTATTTGCTTGACATCATGGGAAAATCTAACAATCTAACAATAGTACACAAGTATTAACACCATGGGACCACGCAGCTGTCATACCGCTCAGGAAGGAGACGTGTTCTGTCTCCTAGAGATTAACGTACTTTGGTGCGAAAAGTGCAAATCAATCCCAGAACAACAGCAAAGGACCTTGTGAAGATGCTGGAGGAAACAGGTACAAAAGTATCTATATCCACAGTAAAACGAGTCCTATATCAACATAACCTGAAAGGCCGCTCAGCAAGGAAGAAGCCACTGCTCCAAAACCACCATAAAAAAGCCAGACTATGGTTTGCAACTGCACATGGGGACAAAGATCGTACGTTTTGGAGTAATGTCCTCTGGTCTGATGAAACAAAAATAGAACTGTTTTGCCATAATGACCATCATTATGTTTGAAGGAAAAAGGGAACGCTTGCAAGCCGAAGAACACCATCCCAACCATGAAGCACGGGGGTGGCAGCATCATGTTGTGAGGGTGCTTTGCTACAGGAGTGGTGCACTTCACAAAATAGATGGCATCATGAGGTAGGAAAATTATGTGGATATATTGAAGCAACATCTCAAGACATCAGTCAGGAAGTTAAAGTGGCAAAATGGCTTAACGACAACAAAGTCAAGGTATTGGAGTGGCCATCACATGCCCTGACCTCAATCCCATTGAAAGTTAGTGGGCAGAAGTGAAAAAGCGTGTGTGAGCGAGGCCTACAAACCTGACTCCGTTACACCAGCTCTGTCAGGAGGAATGGGCCAAAATTCACCCAACTTATTGTGGGAAGCTTGTGGAAGGCTACCCGAACCGTTCGAACCAAGTTAAACAATTAAAAGGCAATGCTACCAAATACTAATTGAGTGTATGTAAACTTCTGACCCACTGGGAATGTGATGAAAGAAATAAAAGCTTAAATAAATAATTCTCTCTACTACTATTCTGACATTTCACATTCTTAAAATAAAGTGGTGATCCTAACTGACAAAATGTTAGGATCATTGTCTGGGCTTTAAACTCCTCAGGGAATTTTTACTAGGATTAAATGTCAGGAATTGTGAAAAACTGAGTTTAAATGTATTTGGCTAAGGTGTATGTAAGCTTCCGACTTCAACTGTATATCCAACTTTTAATTCTAAAAGCTAGCCACATCAACCAAAATTGAAATCTGTTTGCAAAATAAACTACTTCCGCATCAAACTTCTGTTACTGAAAATACTAGAAAAGTGAACACAAAAGTTGGAAAGGCAAAAAATAGGAATCCTCTTATAAAACATTTTATTTTACTAACAACAAGTAAAACAGTGAACCCACAAGATTGAGACAATTTTACATTTACTTGAAAAATATATACATGCAGAAAAATAAGCACATTTTACTCAAACTAGGCTGATTTTCCTGTGTTTTGGTAGCTTGAGTAAAACTCAATATGAACTACTCTACTCATTCATTGAGTAGTAGGCAAACTTACCATCAAGGTCTTCTCCAAAAACAATGGTTACGTAACCCTATTAATTGGATAAATTATCCATATGTTTGATGTAGAAAGAGAGAAAAGAAATGTCATTATTCAAAGTTTTTCTTTAACCTTTTTTTATATATTATTGGAGATACATGATGACAACAAACTAAGCACTACTCAAATGTTCCATTTAATCAAGTGTAATGGAAACAACCATATAAAACAAACATATTAAGTCTTAACACAATATAGTTGAACTTCCAAATTGTTGCAACACCGAGTTATTACCAATGGCAGCCATATGTCCAATACTCATTTTACAACACTAGTATTGATTGCATTTTGATGAAGCCCATCTGGCCTTTGATTAACTACCCTGTATGAAGTCTCTGATGAGCTTTCAGGCTGCTCTTCTGAGTGAAACTCTTACCACATATCTCACAGCAGTAGGGTTTCTCACCAGTATGAGTGCGCTGGTGTCTTTCAAAATGACTATGGCGATCAAAACTCTTTCCACAAATGGAGCATATGAAACATCTATTTCTTGTGTTGTCTGTGGTGGCACTGCTGCCCTCTGTGCTGTCAAAACCGTCTATACCAAGAGCAAATAAAATGCCTTCTTGACTGTTTGGTTCTGTGATGTACTCTCTTATTGCCGTTTCCTTCTCTACAGGTAGTGGTACCCGGCCCTGAAACCTGGGTAGTATTGTCCCATTGCCATCCTCTCGGTTCCTTACATGTAGAGCCATTCCTGCATACTGCTCTTGCTCAATCATTTCCAACTTGTTTTTCTCATCCTGAAAAGACAAGTGTTCAAGTTCCACCTCTCTAGAAGCTGACGAATAGAACCCGTGGTGGTGCATTCCATCAAAAAGACGGTGATTGTATTTCACACTGGGTGAATCTGGATGGGAGTTCTGCTGCTTTGTACCATCGAAGGAGCAACCTGGATGTACAGACCCAGACTCGTTATCATTGTGCCTCTCTGCTGTAAAAGATCTCCCCATCTGACTCTCCCTCTCATCCATGACATACTCTGGGTCATCCTGATAACCTGGTCGCTCTGTGCTTTGTTGGTGTTGATGTCCAGACAGATTGATTGTCTGGGCTTTAAACTCCTCTTGCTCTGCTTTCACTACTAACCCCTGCCCCCTTCCCCCCTCCTCATCTTCACTGTCCCCAGAGCTAGGCTGTTCTTCAGCAAGTGAGGCCTGAGCCCTCTGTTCCTCTGGGTTCTCTGAGGGTCTAGGATGGACATCAGGCTTCTTATCAAGTAGAGGTTGTTCCGTTAGCATTTCAACACCATCTGCTTGACAAAACAAGAGTACCAAATATTTTAGCATTAATAACATCAAAATAGCAATTTAACACTAGCTGTTAACTTCATCCTAAACCACTGAAAGAGGCCAGGAAAACATTTAGTATCAAATGTATTTATATAGCCCTTCTTACATCAGCTGATATCTCAAAGTGCTGTACAGAAACCCAGCCTAAAACCCCAAACAGCAAGCAATGCAGGTGTAGAAGCACGGTGGCTAGGAAAAACTCCCTAGAAAGGCCAAAACCTAGGAAGAAACCAGGCTATGAGGGGTGGCCAGTCCTCTTCTGGCTGTGCCGGGTGGAGATTATAACAGCACATGGCCTAGATGTTCAAATGTTCATAAATGACCAGCATTGTCAAATAATAATAATCATAGTAGTTGTCGAGGGTGCAACAAGTCAGTAGTATCTGTCCCAAATGACACCTTATTCTGTATGTAGTGCACTACTTTGATCAGAGCCCTATGGGCCAAGGTCAAAAGTAGTACACTATAAAGGGAATAGGGTGCCATTTAGGATGGAACCTTAGAACAGTTAACAGATTTACATTTTCATGTATTAAAAGTATGAAAAACATTATTTTTGTCACTTACCTCTGTGAGTCTTCAGATGCCCTTTGAGGCTGCTCTTCTGGTTGAAACACCTTCCGCATATTTCACATCTGTACGGTTTCTCACCCGTATGAATTCGCTGGTGCCTTTCCAGATGACCAACCCGCTCAAAAACTTTCCCACAGAATGAACAGATGAAGCACTTCTTGTCCTTGGTGACTCCTTGGAAGGTTCTCACTTTCCTTGGAAAACTAGAGAAGATAGGGCTATGGTTCAGTGTAACCCCTTCCATGCCCTGTGAGTTTGACTGTACTGTGCCGTCACTTGCTATCAAGAGTGTGTCTGAAGGTCCATAATGTTGCTGTCTGAGCTGCAAAATCATATCCTCTCTGACGTCAACATATGGTTTTCCTGGAAATGATGCACTGCTGCATGACGCTTCCACCATTCCTGGGACATGATTTAAAGGCGAGTGGTCAGGGAGACACTGTGACTTGTGACCAGAACTGCTGAAATATTCTGAATTGCTCGTCTCAATATCATTGTCTGCTTGTGAACCGGACATCCACGACTGGCTCCCCCTCTCATACAATGACAAGTTAGCAGCCAGCTCTTCTGCGCTTCCTGCAGTCTGTTCTTCTCCTTCATGATTCAGTGTCTGGGATGCATCCTTCTGCTCCTCTGGCTCCGACTTCACAGGTATCTCAGGAGGAGTTTGGACCACTTCATTATTTTTGTTGCATTGCTCTTCCTCAGACTGACTTCTATCCAGGGGAGGCATCTCCGCGTTGTTAGCTTGTCCGTCTATCGATACTGTGTGGAAATATTATATTTGATTAATAAAATGAGGCAGGGAATTGTTTATGTCCTTATAATAACCAATATATTGGTGTTATTATCTGAGTGTTCCAAATTGTACCCAATTACCTATACAATGCACTACTTTTGACCAGAGCCCTATGGGCTCTACACTATATAGGGAATAGGGTGTGATTTGGTACGCAGTCATGGAATTGCCTATGATCTATAACCAATGTACTGTTTACATACTGATTCTAATCTCTTACCTCTGTGAGTCTTCAGATGCCCTTTGAGGCTACTCTTCTGGTTGAAACATCTCCCACATAGGTCACAGCTGTATGGTTTCTCACCCGTATGAATTCGCAGATGCCTTTCAAGATGACCGTAACGTTCAAAACTCTTTCCACACAGTGTGCAAATGAAGTGTTTCTTAACCTGGCAAAATCTCTTGGTCCTCGCTCTCCTTGCAGTATTATAATTTGAGCCAAAACCCAATACACTTCTAGGGTCTGGGTTTGACTGTACTGTGCCATCACTTGTTCTCTTGAGTATGTCCGACTGCCGATAATGTTGTGACTGTCTGAGCTGTGAAATCATATCCTCTCTTACATCAAAATATGGTTTACCTGGAAACGAAACACTGCTGCGTGAAGCTTCCGCCTTGCCGGAATTTCCAGGAGGCACAGGAGAGTGATCAGGGAGACACTGGGAGTTTTGCCCTGAACTATTCAAATATTCTGAATTGCTCATCTCCATATCATTGTCTGCTTGTGAACTGGACATCCACTGCTGGCTGTCTCTGTCATACATTGACAGTTCAGCATCCAGATGACCTTTGTCCTTTCTCCCTGTACTTTGCTCTCTTTGTTCCAGCTCCACTCCTGGCTCAGTCTTCACCTGAGTCTCAACTGCACGTCGAATGTCTTCTTCATCCCTTTCATTACCATCTTCCCCAGACTGCAGTTTCTCAGGCGAGGTCCTCCCGACACAAGCAGTACCACTTTTACCTGGCCCTGTGGAAATGAATAAGTATTGCATGTCATCAAAATCCTTCATTGTTTGTTTTAATAATAAACTAAATGGATCCGTGTCTGTTAGGGTTGGACAATGGGAGACCTCTTCTATGATATGCTACCCCAAATATCGCGATATAGTCGTTTTTGCACCGTTAATGACTAGATAATTCCAGACTGTGCATTTGTTTTTGCTTATTTGTTTACGATATTAGTAGCATTCTCATTAAATAATGTTATGTCGAAAAAATATGTCTTAGTTTATTCATTAAGAAGTGGTCAGATGACGTGGATGCTACTGACAGGACTGTTTTGCTAGCACAGACTGGAATATGTTCTGGGATTCGTCCGATGGCATTGAGTAGTATACCACCTCAGTCACCGGCTTCATCAATAAATGCATCAATGACCGTCCCCACAGTGACCGTACGTACATATCCCAACCAGAAATCATGGATTACAGGCAACATCCGCACCGAGCTAAAGGCAAGAGCTGCTGCTTTCAAGGTTCAGGACACTAACCCGAACGCTTATAAGAAATCCCACTATGCCCTCCGACAAACCATCAAACAGGCAAAGCATCAATACAGGACAAAGATTGAATCCTCCTACACCAACTCTGATGCTTGTCAGATGTGGCATGGCTTGCAAACTATTACAGACTACAAAGGGAAACCTAGCTGCGACCTGCCCAGTGACGCGAGCCTACCAAACATAATATTAATATTACCTGAATTATCTCAACTAACCTGTACCCCCCACACATTGACTCGGTACCGGTACCCCCTGTATATAGCCTCGTTATTGTTATTTTATTGTGTTACTTTTTTTTACTTTAGTTTATTTAGTAAATATTTTCTTAAAACTGCATTGTTGGTTAAGGACTTGTAAGTAAGCATTTCACGTTAAGGTCTACACCTGTTGTATTCGGTGCATGTATTAAAAAAAAATGGATTTGCAACATATTGATACTGCATAATTGGTAAAACTGCAGTTTGGATTTGTACATTTAAGGCTCTTGCACTTTACAATATTTTGTCAATGTCAAATATCACAACATTCGATTTAATCATATATCAGTCCAACCCTAGTTTCTGAGGGGTTGTGTCAAAGAAGGGTGTAACGGTATGTAATAATGACATGATTTCACAATCACACCATCACTAGCCTTGTCCGTGCCAGAATAACTTATATTTTAGCAGACACTCTTATCTAGAGCTCTTAACCTCTAGGTTAACCCCTATCACTCATCTGCAGGAAGAGAGGTAATTGATTATATCCAGAGAGGAGGCAGTTAAACAAGAAGTTTCACTCTCCCCCCAAAAAACCAATGCGTTATTTTGACCTAAGCTTTTTTTTTTTAACTTAAACTCGTCCCTTGCCTTCCCGCCTTTGGGACAACGACTCCCATTGTTAGGGCAGAGATATGAGCATCTCGTCATTATATAGAGATCTCTGCGTCATCCCCTTACAAGAGTGTATGATCATTTCAATCGGTTTCACCGGCGCTACACGGAATGCAATAATATGTATTGTAAGTAGACAACAGTGCACGTTTTTAATGTGATAGTACATAAAGATAGGCTTTATTTAGTGTATATTAATTCCATTACAAATATTGCAGGAGGTACATGCGCACTTGGTCAAAAACAATACTTAAATTCTTTAAAGACGATTTTTTTTCCCGGTGCATGTAACTTTTTATTTAGAGCTATTTTTAGAAGTACATACCGTCCGTAACGACATTAAACTACATTCGTTATTACGTACCGTTCGTATTTTTACATTATTCATCTTGAAAAGCTGGTGAATGGCAAGTTGAATGGCTGCGTCCTGGGTTTAAGGATAATCGACATATTCTGTAAATACAGATTCTGGTTCAATGTGAACGTGAGTTGGCCGATTAAATAAACCTACATTGTTTACCTGAAATTGTGCTATGGCTAGCTGACCAATGTTACGTGCACAGTTACGTACTGCTAACTATTGATTGATAGTAGAGTTGCTGCTAATACCAGGTCGTGTACCCACCTTCTCTCCCAAGATTCTCAGCAGCGACTGATCGACCATGATGAATGCGTCTTCGAGCTTGAATCCCACGAGCTCGAGCTCTTCGAAGCTCGCTGTCAAGTTGTTGTAAATTATCTTTCAGCACGTTGATTTCATTTTCCCGTTGACACATTTCCACACGTAACACAACTATACCATCGTCGACTACTTTGCTAATTTCTGCAACCGCCGCTTTAGAAAGTACCTCTATGATGGACGCGATCTGCGCCCGTAGAGAAACACTGCTCAACATTTTCAAATGTTTAATTAATCTTAACGCAGCTCTGTCGTACTCCTGCAAAAGATTGGAACTTTGTTTCTAAGTAACGTTATTCTATATGCTACTGGTAGGCTAATCATTTGGTTTAAAAATGCTAGCTACAATGTTACCCGTGTAGTTCTGTGTCACTGCTAGTTTCTTCTTCTTTGAGATTGGGTTTGCGGATCGCATACACCGCCATCTACTGTACTGGAGTGTGAGGTCAGTCATGGCCTATCTACAATACATACAATTATTTTAATTAGTCTGGTTCCTCTATAGATTGTCGCCATAGTCTAGGACATATAGGAACGTTGACTGAATAGTCTGCTTTGTACTATTTAGCGAGAGGCAATACATATTTCTATAGAAGAAGCACATTTTTATTCTCAGCTTCTTAACTCAACTCGTTTATCCAGATGCCCAGCAGTAGCAGTGAGTGGGTAAAATCACTGGGGAAGCCAACCTATGTGTTGTGATAATTGCGTTGTTTGCTCTATGATTTATCCTGTTCGTTCATATACCTCGCAACAGTGATATATAAGCCTAAAGACCGAGACAATAAGAAGGCAGTGGCAGAATAAATTCAACCTCACCTTTGTTTTGTTACAAAACCGGACAGCAACCTCTGTCCAGTGAAGTTCACAAAGCATATTGCATGTACAGTAACAGTTACATGACCTACCTACAGCATGGTCAAGCAAGTTAATGTTTCTGACATTTTCGGACCACTAAACAACTAATTGATTTAGAACCACAGAGAGTTACGGCAAGTCACAAAGAAAACAGGGGCTGCCTCCACTAATCCAGCACCATTTCAACTTCATCAAATCGCCTTTGCTTAGTCTAATACAGTGACAACTAAAAGATACCAAAAACAATTTAGTCCAATCAATGTAAGCTAAATATGATGTGGCTGTCCATGGTTCTGACTTCTGTGTGCGTGTGTGTGCATGCGTGTTTGTGCAAGTAGAAAAACATGTTGACTCACTCTTCTTGTAGAGAAACGCCAATGCCCTCCTCCTCTCTTTCATGTTGATGAAATGGTCTATCACCCGGTCATACAGTACACACCATTATTTTTTGTTGTCCTAGGCTACCTGACTAAAATGTTTGCTCGCTAGTCTAACTTCCATTCATGGGCAACGTTAGTTAGTTAACTTCTACATATTGAACTTCCATCCTCTCAGGCCAGGGGCACAAACAATGTATGAATTAATGGTTGAATCAGAATTAAGTAAAACCACAAGTCCAAATCCCTATCTCTATCCATAGCTAATTTAGGAAAGGGACCATTTTTCTTAGCTGGCTAGCTAGCCACCGGAGGACAACAACACAACTAGATGTAACAATTCTAGTTTTTCTGTCAGTGACGTATGCTCTCAATCGGATTTGATAGGAGTGATGTCAAATCCAAGCTGGCTTCCCTTGACACTTTTTTTGGGGTTTAGCTCATTGGATTTAAAAAAAAATCATTTTTTGTCAAGGGAGGCCAGATGCTCACTGGCTTCTTGCCTTCAGTGCTACGGGCTGCAACAATGTCATACTCGTTTGGACCAGACAGCATCGGATCGATGGCCTATACATAGAGAGACAGAGGGGCGCTGTTTCGCTCGCACTGATGTTTTCTAACGTAAGATACATTCAGCCTCTTGTGAATTGAAGGAAAATGAGGAAACAGAGAGATGAAAGATATGCAGTAACAGTCAAAAGTTTGGACACACCTACTCATTCAAGGGTTTTTCTTTATTTTTACAATTTTCTACATTGTAGAATAATAGTGAAGACATCAAAACTATGAAATAGCACACATGGAATCATGTAACCAAAAAACTGTTAAACAAATCAAAATATATTTTAGATTCTTCAAAGTAGCCACCCTTTGCCTTGATGACAGCTTTGCACACTCAAACCCCAATTGATATACATTTCAAAGATAAGAAAGATCGTAGCTGAGAATTAATCAACATTTTAGCTGGGCAAGAGTTTAGAAATAGGCCAATAATTATTTTGGTCACAAGGCTCACCACCTTTGTGAAGAGGGAGCACAAGGGCCGCCTTCCAAACCTTGAGGATAGTAGCAGATATAATCATTAGGTAAAAAATATGGGTCAAGGATTCCGCAATCGGGGGGTGTCAATGTAAATAGTCCAGGTGGCCGTTTGATTAATTGTTTAGCAGTCTTATAGCTTGGGAGTGGAATCTGTTAAGGAGCCTTTTAACCGAGACTTGGCTCTCCGGTACTGCCTGCCGTGCAGTAGCAGAAAGAGCAGTCTATGACTTGGGTGACTAGAGTCTTTGACAATTTTTTGGGGCCTTCCTCTGACTCTGCCTAGTATATAGGTCCTGGATGGCAGGAAGCTTGGCCCCAGTGATGTACTGGGCTGTACGCACTACCTTCTGTAGTGCCTTATGGTTGGAGGCCGAGCAGTTGGTCAGGATGCGCTCAATGGTGCAGCTGTAGAACTTTTTGAGGATCTGGGAACCCATGCCAAATCTTTTCAGTTTCCTGAGGGGTGTTGTTGTGCCTTCTTCATGACTGTCTTGGTGTGTTTGGACCATGATAGTTTGTTAGTGATGTGGACACCAAGGAGCTTGTGAAACACTCGAACCGCTCCACTACAGCCCGTTAATGTGAATGGGGGCGTGTTCGGCCACCCTTTTCCTGTAGTCCACTATCCGCTCCTTTGTCTTGCTCACGTTGAGGGAGAGGTTGGTGCCAGAATAACACACTGCCAGGTCTCTGACCTCCTCCCTATAGACTGTCTCATCGTTGTCGGTGATCAGGCCTACCACTGTTGTGTTGTCAGCAAACTTAATGATGGTGTTGGAGTCGTGCTTGGCCATGCAGTCGTGGGTGAACAGGGAGTACAGAAGGGGACTAAGCACACACCTCTGAGTGGCCTCCGTTTTGAGGATCAGCGTGGCAGATGTTTTGTTGCCTACCCTTATCACCTGGGGGGCGGCCCGTCAGTAAGTCCAGGATCCAGTTGCAGAGGGAGCTGTTTTAGTCCCAGGGTTCTTAGCTTAGTGGTGAGCTTTGTGGGCACTATGGTGTTGAAGCCCTGAGCTGTAGTCAATGAACAGCATTCTCACATAGGTGTTCCTTTGTCCAGGTGGGAAAGAGTGGCGGAGTGCGATTGCGTCATCTGTGGATCTGTTGGGGCGGTATGCAAATTGGAGTGGGTCTAGGGTTTCCGGGATGATGGTGTTGATGGCCAGCCTTTCAAAGCACTTCATGGCTACTGATGTGAGTGCTACAGGGCAAAAGTAATTTAGACAGGTTACCTTCGCTTTCTTCGGAACAGGGACTATGGTGGTCTGCTTGAAACATGTAGGTATTACAGACTCAGTCAGGGAGAGGTTGAAAATGTCAGTGAAGTTGCCAGTTGGTCCATGCATGCTCTGAGTACACGTCCTGGTAATCCGTCTGGCGCCACGACCTTGTGAATGTTGACCTGTTTAAAGGATTAGTGTTCCGCTCCTTGAAAGCGGCAGCTCTAGCCTTTAGCTCGGTGCGGATGTTTCCTGTAATCCATGGCTTCTGGTTGGGATATGTACACTGTGGGGACGACGTCGTCGATACACTTATTGATGAAGCCGGTGACTGAGGTGGTATAATCCTCAATGCCATTTGATGAATCCCGAAAGATATTCCAGTCTGTGCTAGCAAAACAGTCCTGTTGCGTGGCATCTGCGTCATCTGACCACTTTTGTAATGAGCGAGTTAGTAGTACTTCCTGCTTTAGACTGCTTGTAAGCAGGAATCAGGAGTATAGAATTATGGTCAGATTTGCCAAATGGAGTTCAAGGGAGAGCTTTGAATGCGTCTTTCTGTGTGGAGTGAGGGTGGTCTACAGTTTTTTTTTTCTTTGGTTGCACATGTGACATGCTGGTACAAATTAGGTACAACGGATTTAAGTTTGCTTGCATTAAAGGCCCTTGTCCATTAGGAGTGCCGCTTCTGGATAAACATTTTCTTGTTTGCTTATGGACTTTTACAGTTTGTTGAGTGCGGTCTTAGTGCCAGCATCAGTTTGTGGTGGTAAGTAGATGGCTATATCTATGAAAACTCTCTTGGTTGATAGTGTGGTCTACAGCTTATCATGAGGTACTCTACCTCAGGCGAGCAATACCGCAAGACTTCCTTAATATTAGACATCACACAACAGCTGTTATTGACAAATAGACACACACCCCAACCCCTCGTCTTACCAGACAAAGCTGTTCTGTCCTGCCGATGCACGGAAAACCCAGCCAACTGTATATTATCCGTATTGTCGTTCAGCCACGACTCGTGAAACATAAAATTATTACAGTTTTTAATGTCCCGTTGGTAAGATAGTCTCGACCGGAGATCATCAAGTTTATTCTCCAGTGATTGCCCGTTGGCCAATATTAGATGGTAGAGGCGGGTTACCCACTCACCGACAAATTCCCTTTGTATTTCCGTCTTTTCTTCCGGCGAATGACTGGGATTTTGTCTTGGAGAAGCAGTATATCCTTTGTGTTGGACTCATTAAAGAAAAACTCTTTGTCCAGTTTTAGAATGAGTAATCGCTGTTCTGATGTCCAGAAGCTCTTTTTGGTCATAAGGGACGGTAGCAGCAACATTATTTACAAACAATGTGAAAAAACACAAAATAGAACAGTTGGTTCGGAGCCCGTAAAATGGCAGCAGTCCCCTCCGGCACCATCATAAAAGCCTGCCGAGATAAAATAATGATTAAAAGCATCACTTATCCCATTATTCTCAGTTATGATGCCAGAGTCTGACAGAACTTGCTTAGGCAGGGAAGAAAAGGAATTTGTACGCATCAGTGCATACATTTTTTTTTACTGCATTTCTGACACCAGCAGAGTCAGAGATACAGTGAGGGAAAAAAGTATTTTAATCGATAACGTTCCAGACAACTCCAGTCTCTTGGAAGAGACCCAGGAGTGGCCCCTGGAGAGCTTTTGTGACGAGCTCTGTCATGACCTCTTCAACCCCTCATGGGAGATTCGTCACGGAGCAGGCACAGGCCTCAGGGAAATCCTCAAGTATTTGATCCCCTGCTGATTTTGTACATTTGCCCACTGACAAAGAAATGATCAGTCTGTAATTTTAATGGTAGGTTTATTTGAACAGTGAGAGACATAATAACAACAAAAAAATCCAGAAAACCGCTTGTCAAAAATGTTATAAATTGATTTGCATTTTAATGAGGGAAATAAGTATTTGACCCCCTCTCAATCGGAAAGATTTCTGACTCCCAGGTGTCTTTTATACAGGTAACGATCTGAGATTAGGAGCACACTCTTAAAGGGAGTGCTCCTAATCTCAGCTTGTTACCTGTATAAAAGACACCTGTCCACAGAAGCAATCAATCAATCAGATTCCAAACTCTCCACCATGGCCAAGACCAAATAGCTCTCCAAGGATGTCAGGGACAAGATTGTAGACCTACACAAGGCTGGAATGGGCTACAAGACCATCGCCAAGCAGCTTGGTGAGAAGGTGACAACAGTTGGTGCGATTATTCGCAAATGTAGGAAACACAAAAGAACTGTCAATATCCCTCGGCCTGTGGCTCCATGCAAGATCTCACCTCGTGGAGTTGCAATGATCATGAGAATGGTGAGGAATCAGCCCAGAACTACACGGGAGGATCTTGTCAATGATCTCAAAGCAGCTGGGACCATAGTCACCAAGAAAACAATTGGTAACACACTACGCCATGAAGGACTGAAATCCTGCAGCGCCCGCAAGGTCCCTCTGCTCAAGAAAGCACATATACATGCCCGTCTGAAGTTTGCCAATGAACATCTGAATGATTCAGAGGACAACTGGGTGAAAGTGTTGTGGTCAGATGTGACCAAAATGGAGCTCTTTGGCATCAACTCAACTCACCGTGTTTGGAGGAGGAGGAATGCTGCCTATGACCCCAAGAACACCATCCCCACCGTCAAACATGGAGGTGGAAACATTATGCTTTGGGGGGGGGGGGGGTTCTGCTAAGGAGACAGGACAACTTCACCACATCAAAGGGACGATGGACAGGGCCATGTACCGTCAAATCTTGGGTGAGAACCTCCTTCCCTCAGCCAGGGCATTGAAAATGGGTCGTGGATGGGTATTCCAGCATGACAATGACCCAAAACACACGGCCAAGGCAACAAAGGAGTGGCTCAAGAAGAAGTACATTAAGGTCCTGGAGTGGCCTAGCCAGTCTCCAGACCTTAATCCCATAGAAAATCTGTGGAGGGAGCTGAAGGTTCGAGTTGCCAAACGTCAGCCTCGAAACCTTGATGACTTGGAGAAGATCTGCAAAGAGGAGTGGGAAAAAAATCTCTCCTGAGATGTGTACAAACCTGGTGGCCAACTACAAGAAACATCTGACCTCTGTGATTTCCAACAAGGGTTTTGCCACCAAGTACTAAGTCATGTTTTGCAGAGGGGTCAAATACTTATTTCTCTCATTAAAATGCAAATCATTTTATAACATTTTCGACATGCGTTTTTCTGGATTCTTTTCTCACTGTTCACATAAACCTACCATTAAAATTATAGACTGATCATTTCTTTGTCAGTGGGCAAACGTACAAAATCAGCACGGGATCAAATACTTTTTTCCCTCACTGTACAGTAGAGCTTAAAAAGTAGCTTTATTTAGCTTTCTTAATCGATATAGTACATCTGTTTCTCAATTTTCTGAAAGATTGCCAGTCCACTACAGTATCTGTTTTCCCTTGCTTTGCCCAGACCTGATTTCTCCTTTGAATGAGCTCAGATAATTCAGAAAAAAACCAAAGGTTCGATCGATCTCTGAATTGTTTGAAAGGCGTGTGTTTTTCTGCCCGAGGAATAAATATGGAGGATTCATTTTCTAGAGCCAACTCAAGTCAGGAATACAGGAGACAGTGGCTAAATCAGAGTAGAGCCTGAGTGGAGATGACCTGACGAAGATACAACTCAGATCGAATCGTTGTCCTTGTTGTGCGTCTGATTCAATCACTATTGGAGTATACTAGAGTTGCGGACATTCCATTGATACGTTCTTCTTTCCTTTGCCTGATTAGTTGTGTGTGCATATTTTTCTATTTTCTCTTTTTTTGTTGCTAAATCAGATTAGAACATGTCAATTGAACAAGGATTTGTATTTTGCTGTTTCGTATCTCTTATACATATATGGGACAATGATCACTGAGATCATATGCAAATATTCCACTAGACAAATAGTTATTAGTAAGAATTAAAATCAATCATTGAAGAGATAACAGGGTTTTTCACATTTAGCCGTGCAGGTTTCGAGATCAATTGAGTCAGATTAAAATCAATGCATATACTCTTAAATTGAGCTGAGGCTGGAGATAGCTAATCCAGATTCAAATCCCCTAAAATGACCAACCCCGAGGACAGAAAAGGTGTAAACGCAGATATAGCACCAATAGCATCCGCCATGACAGCAGGGGGGCGGCAAATCCCATTTTAATCCATATCAGGTGAACCGTTTAGAAATTACAGCACTTTTTGTACATAGTCCCCATATTTTAGGGGACCAAAAGTATTAGGGAAAATTCACTTCTGTTGATTAAAGTAGTCAAAAGTTTAGTATTTGGTCTCATATTCCTAGCACTCAATGATAACATCAAGCTTGTGACTCTACAAACGTGTTGGATACATTTGGTGTTTTTGTGTTTCAGATTATTTTGTGCCCAATAGAAATGAATGGTAAGTAATGTAATGTCATTTTGGAGTCACTTTTATTGTAAATAAGAATAGAATATGTTTCTTAACACTTCTACATAAATGTGGATGCTACCATGATTATGGATAGTCCTGATGAATTGTGAATTATGATGAGTGAGAAAGTTACACACTCACAAATATCTTACCCCAAAGAAATGCTAACTTCTCACCATTACAATAACAGGGGAGGTTAGAATTTTGGTGGGGTATGATATTTGTGCATCTGCTAGAGAACAGAGGCAAAACAACAAATAATGTGTCACTGTCCCAATACTTTAGGAGTTATTATATATGGAGCGATTTCAGTGTCAATTATCGACACCAACCATATTGATCACTTATTGCAGGCATTTTGCTGGTATGGTTTATTACGATAAGTAGCCTGTACTAGAGAAATGTGAAGTTTAAAATAAATGTGCTAATTGTTAATGGCTACAACCATCGAACTAGCAGTAGCAGTTTAAAGGATAATAAAAAAACGAACATTATAAACATATCATCTTATTTATCGTTATCACTTCAATTCAGGCAATTTATCACGACATGGATTTCTGTCCGTATCTACCTGCTCTGTGTTAGCCCACTCAGCTAAAGCCTATAGGGATAAGTTCAGGAAGTTCATGTAAAGCACAACACGTTGCTTGCTTAACGAGTTTGTCCCCCGATCAGCTCACACCGAGACTCAAACTCATGACCTCTGCCTCGCAAACACACATGACCCCCCCTCCTGAAGCATTCCAAACCACCAAGCTATTAAAAAAAGGCCTTCTTTTAATTGCTTAAGAGGCGACACTTCAGGCTGGGGAAAGGGTTTCACAGATCCCTGTCTGCTACACTAATACAAGTCTTCAAGATCCAGAAAAGTTACTCATCAATAGAGCCTGGTTTGGTGATCCATGCTTATGTGATGAGATCTTGCCTGATACCCGAAGACATGTTAGTTTGACATGTATTTGTTTGTGTTAGTTTCAAGTCTCCGGCAAGGGTAGTCATTATAAGATTAACATGTGTCTGACTGGGTTGACTGTGTTAGCCTGTTGAGCTAAAGCCTAGGCATTGGTTCTGTGACTTGAGTGGGTCTCTTCAAGGAGGAGGTCAAAGGGGGATGAAGTGTAGCACAGGTGGTTCTGTAACCACGCTCGTGTGATGTGTAACTTGTCTGAATCCTGAAAAGTTGCATTGTCTAGCATACAGGAGACCTAGGTTAGAACCCCATCAGGCAAACTAACACATGTCTTCAGGTCTCAGGCAATGTTGCTCATCACATGCTTGGATCACCAAACCACCTCTGTTGCACTCTCATTAAATGGGGTACACAAATCTTTCTGCTTCTGTTTGCCACAAAAAGTGTTGTTGTGCATTAGGCCTGATTTTGAACCCAGTCAGTTATATTGGTGCCATGATCTCTGAGTATGAGGTCAAAGGCGGGTGAAATGTAGCTGAGGTGATTCAATGAACCATGCTCTATTGACTAATAACCTTGCTTGAGACTTGAAGACTTGTGTTGGCTTCCTGAACTCATCCCTATAGGCTTTAGCTCAGTGGGCTCACCCAGTCTTGTGACACAAAGGAGACCTGGTTCAAATCCAGTCAGTCACAAGACTAAATAAAAGGAGTGGAAAGCCTATCCTTAGAAGGAATATGACAGGGCTATTCAACGTTATTCTTATTTGTTCAAATTGTGTTTTTTCTGACACTCCCTTCTAACGCAGAGAGGGGATCAGAAGGCACATCCATATTACAGAGAGTTTTGGCTTTCAGGAAACGGTTCAAATGCTAGAGCCAAATTCAAAGGAAGAAAATAAATTCAACATGCCACATTAGCTTCAGAAACTGCCAGAAGCTATCTATCTGTTCTCCTCTAATTTTCCTGGCTGGCAAAGTACCAGGATGATGTCTCTGGTTTTTAATGTTAATTTAGAGAACTGAATTCGAAAACTTAATCTGGATGCATCTATGAAACTTTGATCAACTTGAAATGACAGTTTGTAAACTTGAAATACAGACAATGAATGCAATATCTAATATCTACCATGTTATTTTAGGGCCTCCCGAGTGGCGCAGTGGTCTAAGGCAGTGCTAGAGGCGTCACTACAGACCCAGGTTCGATCCTGGGCTATGTCGTAATCGGGTGTCCCATAAGGCGGCGCACAAATACTTACATTATGCCTAACCTTAAATTAAGACCAAAATGCAATTTCTTCCCCATTCATTTTGATGGTAACTTTGTTGTTGTGGGCCTCCTGAGTGGCACAGCGGTCTAAGGCTGCGTTACTACAGATCCTGGTTCAATACCAGGCTGTGCCGCGATCGGGAGACCCATGAGGAGATGCACAATTGGCCCAGCGTTGTCCGGGTTAGGGGAGGGTTTGGCCATCGCTCTCTAGCGACTCCTGTGGCGGGCCGGGTGCATGCACACTGACAAGGTCGCCAGGTGTACGGTGTTTCCTCTGACACATTGATGCGGCTGGCTTCCGGGTTAGGTGTGCATTGTGTCAAGAAGCAGTGCGGCTTGGCGGGGTTGTTTCGGAGGATGCACGGCTCTCGAACCTTTGCCTCCCCCGAGTCCGTACGGGAGTTGCAGCAATGGGACAAGACTGTATCTACCAATTTGGATTTTTTTTAAACTTTGTGGCTGTGTCATCTATTGGACACTTCACTATAAGTGGCACGCATGACCCGGTCTTCACTAGTTACCACATCCACAAGTAATAAGCCCTGCCCATTTCTACAATTGATCTTTTTCAAATGTGATTTTAAACCTTAACCCTAACCTTAACGACACTGCTAACCTTATGCCTAACCCTAACCTTAAATTAAGATCTGAACGCATATTTTTGTTGTCATAAATTTTTATGATATAGCCAATTTTGATTTTGTGGCTGTGGTAACTACTGGAAACCACAGGACACCCCTACTGGCGAACGATAAACTCAACTCTAAAGAGTCATGATTCTGCAAGCCTCTCGTTCACTACAGGGGGCTTATTGGAGCTGTCATTTGTTACAGAGACTTGTAAAGTGTGCTTTAAACAATGTACATTTTATTGATACATTTGAAACAAGGTGGAGTTTTGGCTACAACCAGACTAGATTGTAAACAAATCTTGGCGGTGTTCTCGAGTTCGAGTTTTTATGTGAGTAAAGTTGCCTAATTATCAGATAAAAAAATATAATGACAGGTCTGGTAAACTTTCCAAATGTTGACAACAAAATACGCTAGACAATATGGGATCTTTTTGTGCAGGTAAAAGGAATTAATCGACAAATGTCGGTGGAAAGGCTTTTATATGCAAATATTGATATAATAACTATCATATCGAAGTAAATGTCATGCGATGAGATGTTGTGTGGTCCCCCCACTACATCTCGTCTGGAAATGTCTGGCAGACATATCAGTGTGGATGACGGCTCACCACCTCAAGCTGAACCTCGGCAAGACGGAGCTGCTCCTCCTCCCAGGGAAGGACTGCCCGTTCCATGATCTCGCCATCACGGTTGACAACTCCCTTGTGTCCTCCTCCCAGAGTGCTAAGAACCTTGGCGTGACCCTGGACAACACCCTGTCGTTCTCCACTAACATCAAGGCGGTGACCCGATCCTGTAGGTTCATGCTCTACAACATTCGCAGAGTACGACCCTGCCTCACACAGGAAGCGGCGCAGGTCCTAGTCCAGGCACTTGTCATCTCCCGTCTGGATTACTGCAACTCGCTGTTGGCTGGGCTCCCTGCCTGTGCCATTAAACCCCTACAACTCATCCAGAACGCCGCAGCCCGTCTGGTGTTCAACCTTCCCAAGTTCTCTCACGTCACCCCGCTCCTCCGCTCTCTCCACTGGCTTCCAGTTGAAGCTCGCATCCGCTACAAGTCCATGGTGCTTGCCTACGGAGCTGTGAGGGGAACGGCACCTCCGTACCTTCAGGCTCTGATCAGGCCCTACACCCAAACAAGGGCACTGCGTTCATCCACCTCTGGCCTGCTCGCCTCCCTACCTCTGAGGAAGCACAGTTCCCGCTCAGCCCAGTCAAAACTGTTCGCTGCTCTGGCACCCCAATGGTGGAACAAGCTCCCTCACGACGCCAGGACAGCGGAGTCAATCACCACCTTCCGGAGACACCTGAAACCCCACCTCTTTAAGGAATACCTGGGATAGGATAAAGTAATCCTTCTACCCCCCCCCCAAAAGATTTAGATGCACTATTGTAAAGTGGTTTTTCCACTGGATATCTTAAGGTGAATGCACCAATTTGTAAGTCGCTCTGGATAAGAGCGTCTGCTAAATGACTTAAATGTAAATGTAAAGCAGGCAGTTTATTAGGCCAGTGGTTCCCAAACTGAAAGAAAAAAAAATACAATTATTTTTTTGGAACTCAGTCTGACTTTCAAACTTACTCTTGAAAGTTGTAATAGTGGAATGCACAAGATGCAATTTCGAAATTGGGTAGTGCATCATCAGTTTTCCTCGTCATGTCAGTCATTGCATACCTTAGAGAGCTATTTATAACTGCACATTTTAGTGGCCTTTTATTGTCCCCAGCACAAGGTACACCTGTGTAATGTCCAACCCCCGTCTCAGCCTCCAGTATCTATGCTGCTATAGTCTATGTGCCGGGGGCTAGGGTCAGTCTGTTATATCTGGTGTAATTCTCCTCTTATCTGGTGTCCTGTGTGAATTTAAGTATTCTCCCTCTAATTCTCTCCCCCGCCTCCCGAAGGACCTGAGCCCTAGCACCATGCCTTATGACTACCTGGCCTGACGACTCCTGGCTGTCGCCAGTCCACCTGGTCGTGCTGCTGCTCCACTTTCAACTGTTCTGCCTGCGGCTATGAAACCCTGACCTGTTCACCGGATGTGCTACCTTGTCCCGGACCTGCTGTTTTCGACTCTCTCTCTCTCTCTACCGCACCTGCTGTCTCAACCTCTGGATGAGGTTGAGAAAAACCAACTGACATTTACTCCTGAAGTACTGCCCTGTTGCACCCTCTACAACCACTGTGATTATTTGACCCTGCTGGTCATCTATGAACATTTGAACATCTGGTCTTAATGGCCATGTACTCTTATAATCTCCGCCCGGCACAGCCAGAAGAGGACTGGCCACCACTCAGATCCTGGTTCCTCTCTAGGTTTCTTCCTAGGTTCCTGGCTTTCTAGGGAGTTTTTCCTAGCCAACTTGCTTCTACATCTGCATTGCTTGCTGTTTCTGGGCTGGGTTTCTGTATAGCACTTTGTGATATCTGCTGATCCCAGTCCCAGTCTGTTGTCTCCACATGCTTCAATATGGCTACCATTTTTCCTGTACCCAGGAATGCAAAGATAAATGAACTAAATGACTACCGCCCCGTAGCACTCACTTCTGTCATCATGAAGTGCTTAGAGAGACTAGTCCAGGATCATATCACCTCCACCTTACCGGCCACCCTAGACACACTTCAGTTTGCATACCTCCCCAACAGGTCCACAGACAGCTGCACACTGCCCTATCCCATCTGGACAAAATAAATATTATGTAAGAATGCTGTGCATTGACTACAGCTCAGCATCCAACACCATAGTACCCTCGAAGCTCATCATCAAGTTGGAGGCCCTGGGTCTCAACCCCGCCCTGTGCAATTGGGTCCTGGACTTTCTGACGGGCAGCCCCCAGGTGGTGAAGGTAGGAAACAACATCTCCACTTCACTGACCCTCAACACTGGGGCCCCACAAGGGTGTGTGCTCAGCCCCCTCCTGTACTCCTTGTTCACCCACGACTGCGTGGCCATGCACGCCTCCAACTCCATCATCAAGTTTGCAGACGACACAACAGTAGTGAGCTTGATGATCAACAACGACGAGACAGTCTACAGGGAGGATTTGAGGGCACTCGGAGTGTGGTGTCAGGAAAACAACCTCTCACTCAACAAAACAAAGGAGATGATCGTGGACTTCAGGAAACAGCAGAGGGAGCACCCCCCTATCCACATCGAAGGGATAGCAGTGGAGAAGGTGGAAAGTTTTAAGTTCCTCAGCGTAGACATCACAGACTGAAATGGTCCACTCACACAGACAGTGTGGTGAAGAAGGCGCAACAGCACCTCTTCAACCTCAGGAGTCTGAAGAAATGTGTCTTGTCACCTAAAACCCTGACAAACTTTTACAGATGCAAAATTGAGAGCTTCCTGTCAGGCTGTATCACAGCCTGGTACGGCAACTGGTATTTTATACCATCTATTGCACCTTGCCTATGCCGCTCGGCCGTCGCTCATCCATATACGTACATGTACATATTCTCATTCACCCCTTTAGATTTGTGTGTATTAGGTAGTTGTTGGGGAATTGTTAAATTGCTTGTTAGATATTACTGCACTGTCGAAACTAGAAGCACAAGCCTTTCACTACACTCGCATTAACATCTGCTAACCATGTGTATGTGACAAAAACAATTTGATTTGATAAAAAGGGCTTTATAAATACATTTGATTGATTGATTGATTAATGATCAGGCTGTTTAATCAGCTTCTTGATATGCCACACCTGTCAGATGGATTGGATGGATTATCTTGGCAAAAGAGAAATGCTCACTAACAGGGTTTAAACAAATTTGTGCACAAAATATGAGAGAAATACGCTTTTTGTGCGTATGGAACATTTCTGGGATCTTTTATTTCAGCTCATGAAACATTGGACCAACACTTCACATTTTTGTTTGGTATAGATTTTATTCTGCCAAATGTTGGACAATTGAGTTTGGAGTCAATTCAGTTTAGCCTACATGCCAACATTTTTATAAACCCTATATCTGAGAGTCCTGCAGGAGCCCTCAAGTAGTTTTCTTGATATCTGTAATCATTTGCTGTTTCAGATAAGTAAATGGACAGCTGTTCTTCAGACTGGAGGCCCAGTCAGCAAGGAGATGAGGTTGCATTTGGTGTGAAGGACATTCCACTTGGGTCGGCTTTGGTAGATGTCAAGGTCTCTGTGTCCCATGATTCTTGTGTAGTTGAATCAGAGATTGTATCAATCTTATTCTTTTTGGGTCCTAGGGGAGCAAAGGGCCTCAACGGTGCATCTCTGCACTCTGTCGGGAATAGGGTGCCATTTGGAACGCATATTTAGTATGAGCTTACTTGGTTTCCGAACGGTGTTCTACTGACCATGGTGTTGAACCTTTAGTTTGATAACATTTTGCAATTATAGAATTTTTTGGTCCATATAAGGAAAATTCTTCCTTATATAAAATTATTGTACAGTTGAAGTCGGAAGTTTACATACACTTAGGTTGGAGCCATTAAAACTCATTTTTCAACCACTCCACAAATTTATTGTTAACAAACTATAGTTTTGGCAAATCGGTTAGGACATCTACTTTGTGCATGACACAATTCATTTTTCCAAGAATTGTTTACAAACATTATTTCACTGTATCACAAATCCAGTGGGTCAGAAGTTTACATACAGTAAGTTGACTGTGCCTTTAAACAGCTTGGAAAATTCCAGAAAATTATGTCATGGCTTTAGAAGCTTCTGATAGGCTAATTGACATCATTTGAGTCAATTGGAGGTGTACCTGTGGATGTATTTGAGGCCTACCTTTAAACTCAGTGCCTCTTTGCTTGACATTATGGGAAAATGAAAAGAAATCAGCCAAGACCTCAGAAAAAAATGTGTAGACCTCCACAAGTCTGGTTCATCCTTGGAAGCAATTTCCAAATACCTGAAGGTATCACGTTCATCTTTACAAACAATCGTGCGCAAGTATAAACACCATGGGACCACACAGCCGTCATACCGCTCAGGAAGGAGACGCGTTCTGTCTCCTGGAGATGAACGTACTTTGGTGCGAAAAGTGCAAATCAATCCCAGAACAACAGCAAAGGACCTTGTGAAGATGCTGGAGGAAACAGGTTCAAAAATATCTATATCCACAGTAAAACGAGTCCTATATCGACATAACCTGAAAGGCCGCTCAGCAAGGAAGAAGCCACTGCTCCAAAACCACCATAAAAAGCCAGACTACGGTTTGCAACTGCACATGGGGACAAAGATTGTACTTTTTGGAGAAATGTCCTCTGGTCTGATGAAACAAAACTAGAACATTTTGGCAATTATGATCATCGTTATATTTGGAGGAAAAAGGGGGACGCTTGCAAGCCCGAAGAACACATTTACATTTACGTCATTTAGCAGATGCTCTTATCTAGAGCGACTTACAAATTGGTGCATTCACCTTATGATATCCAGTGGAACAACCACTTTAAAATAGTACATCTACATCTTTTTTGGTGGGGGGAGGGTGGGAGGGTTAGAAGGATTACTTTATCCTATCCCAGGTATTCCTTAAAGAGGTGGGGTTTCAGGTGTCTCCGGAAAGTGGTGATTGACTCCGCTGTCCTGGCATCGTGAGGGAGCTTGTTCCACCATTGGGGTGCCAGAGCAGCGAACAGTTTTGACTGGGCTGAGCGGGAACTGTGCTTCCGCAGAGGTAGGGGGGCCAGCAGGCCAGAGGTGGATGAACGCAGTGCCCTTCTTTGGGTGTAGGGACTGATCAGAGCCTGAAGTTACGGAGGTGCCGTTCCCCTCACAGCTCCGTAGGCAAGCACCATGGTCTTGTAGCAGATGCGAGCTTCAACTGGAAGCCAGTGGAGTGTGCGGAGGAGCGGGGTGACGTGAGAGAACTTGGGAAGGTTGAACACCAGACGGGCTGTGGCATTCTGGATGAGTTGTAGGGGTTTAATGGCACAGGCAGGGAGCCCCGCCAACAGCGAGTTGCAGTAATCCAGACGGGAGATGACAAGTGCCTGGATTAGGACCTGCGCCACTTCCTGTGTGAGGCAGGGTCGTACTCTGCGAATGTTGTAGAGCATGATCCTACAGGATTGGGTCACCGCCTTGATGTTAGGGGAGAATGACAGGGTGTTGTCCAGGGTCACGCCAAGGCTCTTAGCACTCTGGGAGGAGGACACAATGGAGTTGTCAACCGTGATGGCGAGATCATGGAACGGGCAGTCCTTCCCAGGGAGGAAGAGCAGCTCCGTCTTGTCAAGGTTCAGCTTGAGGTGGTGATCCGTCATCCACACTGATATGTCTGCCAGACATGCAGAGATGCGATTCGCCACCTGGTTATCAGAAGGGGGAAAGGAGAAGATTAATTGTGTATCGTCTGCGTAGCAATGATAGGAGAGACCATGTGAGGATATGACAGAGCCAAGTGACTTGGTGTATAGCGAGAATAGGAGACGGCCTAGAACTGAGCCCTGGGGGACACAAGTGGTGAGAGCACGTGGTGCGTAGACGGATTCTCGCCACGCCACCTGGTAGGAGCGACCTGTCAGGTAGGACGCAATCCAAGAGTGAGCTGCACCGGAGATGCCCAACTCGGAGAGGGTGGAGAGGAGGATCTGATGGTTCACAGTATCAAAGGCAGCAGATAGGTCTAGAAGGATGAGAGCAGAGTAGAGAGAGTTAGCTTTAGCAGTGCGGAGAGCCTCCGTGACACAGAGAAGAGCAGTCTCAGTTGAATGACCAGTCTTGAAACCTGACTGATTTGGATCAAGAAGGTCATTCTGAGAGAGATAGCAAGAGAGCTGGCCAAGGACGGCACGCTCAAGAGTTTTGGAGAGAAAAGAAAGAAGGGATACTGGTCTGTAGTTGTTGACATCGGAGGGATCGAGTGTAGGTTTTTTGAGAAGGGGTGCAACTCTCACTCTCTTGAAGACGGAAGGGACGTAGCCAGCGGTCAAGGATGAGTTGATGAGCGAGGTGAGGTAAGGGAGAAGGTCTCCGGAAATGGTCTGGAGAAGAGAGGAGGCGATAGGTTCAAGCGGGCAGGTTGTTGGGCGGCCGGCCGTCACAAGTCGCAAGATTTCATCTGGAGAGAGAGGGGAGAAAGAGGTCAAAGCATAGAGTAGGGCAATGTGAGCAGGACCAGCGGTGTCATTTGACTTAACAAACGAAGATCGGATGTCGTCAACCTTCTTTTCAAAATGGCTGACGAAGTCATCCGCAGAGAGGGAGGAGGGGGGAGGAGGATTCAGGAGGGAGGAGAAGGTGGCAAAGAGCTTCCTAGGGTCACGGGCAGAAATCTTGGAATTTAGAGTGGTAGAAAGTGGCTTTAGCAGCAGAAACAGGAAGAAAATGTGGAGAGGAGGGAGTGAAAAGATGCCAGGTCCGCAGGGAGGCTAGTTTTCCTCCATTTCCGCTCGGCTGCCCGGAGCCCTGTTCTGTGAGCTCGCAATGAGTCGTCAAGCCACGGAGCAGGAGGGGAGGACCGAGCCGGCCGGGAGGATAGGGGACATAGAGAGTCAAAGGATGCAGAAAGGGAGGAGATGAGGGTTGAGGAGGCAGAATCAGGAGATTGGTTGGAGAAGGATTGAGCAGAGGGAAGAGATGATAGGATGGAAGAGGAGAGAGTAGCAGGAGAGAGAGAGCGAAGGTTGCGACGGCGCAATACCATCTGAGTAGGGGCAGAGTGAGTAGTGTTGGAGGAGAGCGAGAGGGAAAAGGATACAAGGTAGTGGTCGGAGACTTGGAGGGGAGTTGCAGTGAGATTAGTAGAAGAACAGCATCTAGTAAAGATGAGGTCAAGCGTATTGCCTGCCTTGTGAGTAGGGGGGGACGGTGAGAGGTTGACCTCAAAAGAGGAGAGGAGCGGAAAGGAGGCAGAGAGAAATGAGTCAAAGGGAGGTTAAAGTCACCCAGAATTGTGAGGGGTGAGCCATCCTCAGGAAAGGAACTTATCAAGGCGTCAAGCTCATTGATGAACTCTCCAAGGGAACCTGGAGGGCGATAAATGATAAGGATGTTAAGCTTGAATGGGCTAGTGACTGTGACGGCATGGAATTCAAAGGAGGAGATAGACAGATGGGTCAGGGGAGAATGAGAGAATGTCCACTTGGGAGAGATGAAGATTCCAGTGCCACCACCCCGCTGACCAGATGCTCTCGGGCTATGCGAGAACACGTGGTCAGACGAGGAGAGAGCAGTAGGAGTAGCAGTGTTTTCTGTGGTAATCCATGTTTCCGTCAGCGCCAAGAAGTCGAGGGACTGGAGGGTAGCATAGGCTGAGATTAACTCTGCCTTGTTGGCCGCAGACCGGCAGTTCCAGAGGCTACAGGAGACCTGGAACTCCACATGGGTCGTGCACGCTGGGACCACCAGGTTAGAGTGGCAGCGGCCATGCGGTGTGAAGCGTTTGTGTGGCCTGTGCAGAGAGGAGAGAACAGATATAGACAGACACATAGTTGACAGGCTACAGGAGAGGCTACGCTAATGCAAAGGAGATTGGAATGAAAATTAACTAAACAACTGGGGAAGCGAGAGAGCAGGGCCTCCCTCACTAACCATTCACTGAAACACTCAAATATAACTTTTCCAACTTCCACTTAGAAATTATAATTGATGTAAACTACAGTGGTTCAATGTTTCCAGGAATAAGCTCAAACTTATTTTATTCAGCTAGATAACCTGGTACAGTATTCTTCCGTGAAACCCACCCAGTGCACCGTATCCTATGACGCCGTAGCTAACTAGCATGCTAGCATCCAATAACACACGGTTATCACCAATACTTGGTTACAACAAACTACCAATGGGTCATTCGTGTCCGTGTCTAGTTCCTTTCATAACGCAGAAGTGATTAAACATTGGCTAGCTAACACAAAGTCAGTCCTGCTAGCTACACAAGTGGACTACACATCTCAAATGTTCAGAAAGTTAAGCTTACCTTGCAAAAATCTTATTGACTAAAAATGATACAGTACTGCTAGCTGGTAGAGTTGGCTAGCTAGCAGTGGCTGCGTTTACCTCTATCTTTGATTCAAAGACAACTATGTAGCTAGCTAACATTACACTAATCAGATCGTTCCGTTGTAATGTATTTAGTTTCTACCGTACTGCTAGTTGGTAAAGTTGGCTAGCTACCAGTGGCTGTGGTGTTGACGCCGTTTGGAAAACGACGTCGCTGCGAACGAATACAGCTGGCTAGCTAACCTTGTTAGTTTCTCAAAGTTAGTTTCTCAAAGCTACAAAGCTACACCTTTATCCTTGATACAAAGACAACAAAGACAACTATGTAGCTAGCTAGCTAACATTACACTAATCAAATCGTTCCAATGTAATGTAATGAAATGTAATATTACCTGCGGAGCGAAGTATGCGAAGTATGCAGGAAGACAGAGCAGGAAGTACACCATCCCAACCGTGAAGCATCATGTTGTGGGAGTGCTTTGCTGTGGGAGGGACTGGTGCACTTCACAAAATAGATGGCATCATGAGGAGGAAAATTAGGTGGATATATTGAAGCAACATCTCAAGACATCAGTCAGGAAGTTAAAGCTTGGTCGCAAATGGGTCTTCCAAATGGACAATGACCCCAAGCATACTTCCAAAGTTGTGGCAAAATGGCTTAAGGACAACAAAGTCAAGGTATTGGAGTGGCCATCACAAAGCCCTGACCACAATCCTATAGCAAATCTGTGGGCAGAACTGAAAAAGCGTGTGCGAGCAAGGAGGCCTACAAACCTCACTCAGTTACACCAGCTGTGTCAGGAGGAATGGGCCAAAATTCACCCAACTTATTGTGGGAAGCTTGTAGAAGGCTACCCGAAACGTTTGACCCAAGATAAACAATTTTAAGGCAATGCTAGCAAATACTAATTGAGTGTTTGTAAACGTCTGACCCACTGGGAATGTGATGAAAGAAATAAAAGCTGAAATAAATCACTCTCTACTATTATGACATTTCACATTCTTAAAATAAAGTGGTGATCCTAACTGACCTAAAACAGGGAATTCTTACTTGGATTAAATGTCAGGGATTGTGAAAAACTGAGTTTAAATGTATTTGGCTAAGGTGTATGTAAACTTCTGACTTCAACTGTATATCTTTTTTTGGCTTTGCAATTATAACTGAGTGATGTCTTTGCAGGAAACACCAGATACAGCAATAATGCCATCCAGAATCTCCCCATTGAGAATCATCAGCACTTGGAAGAAGAGGAGAATCAGGCCCCACTATCCCTCCTAGAGGAGCAGTTGGCAGAAGATCCAGAGAAGCTCAGTAAGCTACACCAGTCTGGGAACTGTGGAGAGCAGGAGACCAGTGTTCTGGAGTTTGTAATAAAGATGGAGAAGGAGGAAGAACATTCTGGATTCAGTCAGGATGGATGTCAACAGAGGAACACAGAAAAGCAGGAGAACCCCTTGACCTCTGAGTTTGTAATGGATGAAAGAGACAGTCAACTGTGGTCGTCTATAGTTCAAGGGAATGACCCGGACATAGTCATAGACACTGACTTTCCTAATTTCTCTTGTTGCAGTATTCAGAGTTTTTCAGATTGCGCCGAAGCTCAGCCCCTATCCCAAATGGCACCCTATATTCCCTCTTTAGTGCACTACTTTTGACCAGTCCTGACTTTTGTTTTGGATCTGAAACTAAATAATTGTGTTCATTGCTACACACCAGAGGGCAGTGTAACACTTCATTCAAAAAATAGCAAATGGTCACAGTCACTCTAGTGTGGTTTTGCTGAGGGAACAAGAACTAACCCAAATTTAAAGTTGTCCTTTACTGTTGGGTCCTTTAAAATAAAACTGTAATGGAGGGGTTGTCAACTCTGGAGGGGTTGTCATATGCCAGAAATAGAGAAAGCTATGATACTTTTCCAAGAAGTAAGGGCTTTTCAATACAACACAACTTTATGTTCTATTAGTTACAGCGAACAACAGAAAGTGTCTACTGCTCCATTGAAGAGGAGTGGGACAATATTCCACAGGCCACAATCAACAGCTTGATCAACTCTATGCGAAGGAGATGTGTTGCGCTGCATGAGGCAAATGGTGCACATCATATACTGACTGGTTTTCAGATCCATGCCCCTACCTTTTTTTAAGGCATCTGTGACCAACAGATGCATATCTGTACTCCCAGTCAGGTGAAATCCATAGATTATGGCCTAAGGACTTTAAATTGACTGATTTCCTTATTTAAACTGTTTCTCAGTAAAATCTTTCAATTTGTTGCATGTTGCGTTTATATTTTTGTTTAGTATAAAAACGGACATAATATCCACTGTAAATTGAGAAATATACACATCAATCTAACGGTTTGTTGTTGTATTTGTTGCAATTTAATAAACTAATTTCTTTCAAGTCACCACAGTATTTCATTGATGTAGCCTAGTTTTACGGGCCTATGAAGCACTATGAGTACAGTCTATTATGAGGTTATTACAGTCTAGTGAAAATTGCATTAGTTTTAGCCTACCTTTAACTGAAAGATGTAGCTTGGTCCTTTTCCATCCCCTTGCACCTAGCCGTATTTCACTGGTGTAGACAGGAGGCAGTCGCAGGTTTAGAACTACTGAATTTATTTAAGCACCATAGAACAAAGCGGGAAAAAACCCAAATGCTGTTGTGCTCAAAATATATCTTCATAATCAAAAGGCACAGGGCAAACCCAAAGTGCAAAATATAAAGTACTCAGGAAATAGTAGGAGAGATTCCTTTCAGGAAAACAAGTAACATTTACAATGACCGACAAAGACAAATGGCAGAGGAAGTATATATATAGAGTGGGGATTGGAACCAGGTGTGTGTAATGATGACGAGGGGGAGCCAAAGCAAAGGCTGGTGTGACAGTACCCCCCCCGAGACACTGCTCCAGCAGCGGGGCGCCACCGATCTTGGGGATGGCCCCCGGGTACTGGAGAAGCTCCCCATGACGCAGTGAGTCCAACAGGCTGCGGACGGAGTACGCCGGGGCCCCCTCGACATCCAAGGGAGGGGGAGATGCATCGTGGGGTCCAGCACTAGCCAAGGGACCAGCTGCCACCGGCCTGAGGAGAGATACATGAAATGAAGGGTGAGATACGGTAATTGACGGGGAGCTGTAATCTGTACGTCACCTCATTGACTCTCCTCAGGACTTTGAACGGCCCCACAACCGCTGGCTCAGCTTCCTGCAGTGCAGGCAGAGGTCCTTTGTAGAAAGCCAAACCCTGTCACCGGGGTGAAAGACCGGGGCCACACTGCTGTGACGATCGGCCTGCGCCTTTTTCCGGAGGATGACGTGCTGGAGACAGGTGTGCGCTATGTTCCATACCACCTCGACGTACCGTAACCAATCGTTTACCTCTGGTGCCAGGGTGCCAGGGTCGGCTGATAGCCTAGAACACACTGAAATTGTGTGAAGTTAGTGGAGGAGTGACAGAGGGAGTTTTGTGCGTATTCTGCCCAAGGCAGCAATGCAGCCCACTCCCCTGGCCGGTCCTAACAGTAACTACGAAGGTACCTACCCAGTTCCTGATTTACCCTTTCCATCTGCCCATTTGAATGGGGACGGTACCCGGTGGTGAGGCTGACTGTGACCCCCAGTCGTTCCATGAAGGCCTTCCAGACACCGGAGGTGAACTGAGGACCACGGTCCGACACGCTCTGGGATCCCATAGTGCCGGAAGACGTGAGAGAAGAGAGCCTCCGCGGTCTGCAGGGCCAGGCAGAGGAATCAAACGACAGGCTTTGGAAAACCGGTCCACAACGACCAGGATGGTGGTGTGCCCCTCCGATGGGAGAAGGTCTGTGACAAAGTCCACGGAGAGATGGGACCAGGGTCATTGTGGAACCGGCAGCGGGTGGAGTTTGCCATAGGGGAGGTGTCTAGGTGTCTTGTTCTGTGCACAGGTAGAGCAGAATGAGATGTAAACCCGGATGTCCTGGGCCAAGGTGGGCCACCAGTACCTTGCAGAGAGACAGTCGATAGTATGGGCTATACCCGGGTGCCCCGACACAGGTACTGTGTGTGCCCAGGCGAAGAGACGGTCCCGCACATCAGAGGACATGTAGATACGCCCCTCGGGACAGTGGGCAGGTGAGGGCTCCTGACACAGGGCTCGATGGATGTTCGCGTCCACATTCCACACGACAGGAGCCACAATGCGACACAGGGGAATAATGTGTCACTTTCTCCCTCCGTTCCTCTGTGTCATGCACCCGGGACAATGCATCGGTCTTAAAGATCTTTGATCCCAGCCAGTAGGAGAGGGTAAAGTCAAACCTGGCGAAGAATAGAGCCCACCTGGCCCGACGCGGGTTCAGCCTCTTCGCTGCTCGAATGCACTCCGAGATCCTGTGGTCCGTCCAGACAATGAATGGGTGTTTAGCACCCTCCAGCCAGTGCCGCCATGCTTTCAGCGCCTTCTTGACGGCCAACAACTCACGATCCCCCACGTCGTAATTCCGCTCCGCGGGAGACAGAAGGCGCATGGATGGAGTTTAGGCAGCGATCCAGTGCGTTGGGAGAGAACAGCCCCTACTCCAACCTCGGAGGCGTCCACCTCCACGATGAGTGCAGACGGGTCAGGGTGAGCCAGAACAGGTGCGTTAGTAAAATGTTCCTTGAGTGCACGGAAGGCTTCATTGGCCTCCCCAGTCCAGCACAGCTGTCGAGGACCTCCCTTGAGAGGGGCCACCAGTGTGCTGAAACCCCTAATGAAGCGCCTGAAATAGTTGGCAAAACCAAGGAAGCGCTGCACCGCCTTGATGTTGGATAGAACAGACCACAACCGTACTGCACTGACCCTCTGCTCTTCCATCCCACGGTGGATATCCGCTAGCCCAGGAAGGAGACCACCTGCTGAAAGAAAAGGCACTTCTCTGCCTTGGCGTACAGGTGATGCCCTATCAGCCTCTCCAAAACGGACCTGACATGAGAGACATGTTGCTCGCGTGTAGTACACCAAGATGTTGTCTATGTACACCACTACACAGTGACCCAACATGTCTCTAAACACCTCGTTAATGAATAATTGAAACACAGAGGGTGCATTTGTCAGGCCGTAGGTCGTTACCCCGTATTTGTAGTGCCTGGTTCTGGTGTTGAAGGCGGTCTTCTATTCATCCCCCCTCTAACGTGCAGCAGGTTGTAGGCACTGCGTAAATCCAATTTAGTAAAGTACTTAGCATCATGCATCTGTTCGATCACAGTGGGTATGATTTTAACAGTAGCCAAATTCAGTGTCCGGTAATCGATACAGGGGCGGAGACCTCCCCCTTCTTCACGAAAAGAAGCTGGAGGTGGACAGACGGATGAATCCTTGGGCCAGCGCCTCCTGGACGTAGGCCTCCATGGCTTCGGTCTCTACATGCGAGAGAGGGTTGATGTGCCCCCGCGGGAGGGTAGAACCAGACAGTAGTGTAGATGAAAGGGAGAAAACAGGTTAAAGAAGGATTTTTTTTAAGCCTTGAGTCAATTGAGACATCGATTCCGTATGAGTGCCATTCAGAGGGTGAATGAGCAAGACAAAAGATGTGAGTGCCTTTGAATGGGGTATGGTAGTAGGTGCGAGTGGCACCGGTTTGATTGTGTCAAGAACTGCAACATTGCTGGGTTTTTCACGCTCTACAGTTTCCCGTGTGTATCAGGAATGGTCCACCCCCCAAAGAATATCCAGCCAACTTGACACAACTGTGGGAAGCATTGGAGTCAACATGGGCCAGCATCCCTGTGGAACGCTTTCGACACCTTGTAGAGTCCATGCCCCTGCGAATTGAGGCAGTTCTGAGGGTAAAAGTGGATGCAACTCAATTTTAGGACGGTGTTCCTAATGTTTTGTTCACTCCGTGTATAATCAAGTTAAATAAACAAGTCAAGACCCAGCAATTATTATTTTCCATTATTACTTTTATTCAAGACAGAAAAAACGAAATGTTCATAAAGCAGTTCAATTCGAGTTTATTAAAAGATTTTTAAAAATGGCATTAACATGAAAAACAGTCTTAGTCAGAAACAGTAACTATAATTGTAGATCGGCCTAACTGTAATTGTAGCTGACTGATTCTCAAGACCCAGCCAAACATAGTGGTGTAAAGTACAGTACTTAAGTAAAAATACTTTAAAGTACTACTTAAGTAGTTTTTTTGGGTATCTGTACTTTACTTTACTATTAATATTTTTTACTAGTTTTACTTCACTACATTCCTTAAGAAAATATACTTTTTACTCCATACATTTTCCTTGTCACCCAAAAGTACTCGTTACATTTTGAATGCTTAGCTGGACAGGAAAATAGTCAAATTCACACACTTATAAACCGAACATCCCTGGTCATCCCTACTGCCTCTGATCTGGGGGACTCACTAAACACACATGCTTCGTTTGTAAATTGTCTGAATGTTGGAGTGTGCCCGTGGCTTTCTGTAAATAAAAAAAGAAAGAAAATGGTGCCATCTGGTTTGCTTAATATAAGGAATTTCAAATTATTTATAATTGTACTTTTGATACATAAGTATATTTTAAACCAAATACTTTTGTACTTTTATTCAAGTTGAATTTTACTGGGTGACTTTTACTTTTACTTGAGTCATTTTCTATTAAGGTATCTTTACTTTTACTCAAGTAAGATAGTTTGGTACTTTTTCCACCACTGGCCAAACACATGTAGAATAACATTCTACACACAACCTAAGGTTATAGGCTACATCAAATAACCTGGTAGGCCTACCCTGTAGCAAACAAACTAAGTATTTGCTTAGGCTATAGGCCTATCTGTTTAACTTTTCTCTTTTATGCTGAAGTGGGCTCTCAAAAAGCAGGTGCATCAATTGTTCCCGGACTCAGGTGGTTATTGATATTCGCCACAAATTGGCCACAGACTGAGAAGGCTCTCTTGACCTCCGTAGAGGTAGCCTGGATCTTGGTGAGAGATGATGGATGTTTTTTTTACCTGTTTTTTTGTTGCTTAAATCAGGCAGAATTCCCTTAGACAGGATTTTTAACAGGTTGATTTTGTAGTAGGCCTCATTGGCATTAATTTGAATAAAGCTTTGCCACACAGAAAACCTTTTTTTAGTTAATAAAAGCAGTTAGGCCAAACATTAGCTCAAAAGCTGGAGCCAGTTTTGTTACCTATTAACTGCATTTCAAGGTTGGGTATAGTTTCAGCATAAACAATGCGTGAGCTTTGAATTTATGGAGACTTTGTGTAAGTGTATATGGTAGGCTCCAAGAGCATTGATTATTGCTAATAAAGATAGCAGCTCAGAAATGGCCATATAATGACAGATTTAGACATTACATATAATTTAACAGTTCCATTTCACGTCATGCTGTTCACACTGTAGAAATAGTGTCTTATAATTTGGCGGTTTGTCACACTTACAGAGTATTTGAAAGGTATTCAGACCCCTTCACTTTCTCCACATTTTGCTACGTTATACACAATACCCCATAATGACAAAGCAAAAATGGGTTTTTAGACATTTTAGCACATTTATGAAAAATGAAAAAACAGAACCCCTTATTTACATAAGTATTCAGACCCTTTTCTATGAGACTCGAAATTGAGTTCAGGTGCATCCTGTTTCCATTGATCATCCTTGAAATGTTTCTACAACTTGATTGGAGTCCACCTGTTGTAAATTCAATTGATTGGACATGATTTGGAAAGGCACACACCTGTCTATATAAGATCCCACAGTTGACAGGGAATGTCAGAGCAAAAACTAAGCCATGAAGTCAAAGGAATTGTTTGTAGAGCCCCGAGACAGGATTGTGTTGAGGCACAGATCTGGGGAAGGGTACCAAAATATTACTGCAGCATTGAAGGTTCCCAAGAACACAGTGGCCTCCATTATTCTTAAATGGAAGAAGTTTGGAACCACCAAGGCCCTTCCTAGAGCTGGCAGCCCGGCCAAACTGAGCAATCGGGGGGAGAAGGGCCTTGGTCAGGGAGGTGACCAAGAACCCGATGGTCCTTCTGACAGAGCTCCAGAGATTCTCTGTTGAGATGGGAGAACCTTCCAGAAGTGCAACCATCTCTGCAACACTCCACCAATCAGGCCTTTATGGTAGAGTGGCCAGACGGAAGCCATTTGTCAATAGAAGGCACATCACAGCCCGCTTGGAGTTTGCCAAAAGGCACCTAAAGATGAGAAACAAGATTCTCTTATCTGATGAAACCAAGAGTGAACATTTTGGCCTGAATGCCAAGCGTCACGTCTGGAGGAAACCTGGCACCATCCCTACAGTGAAGCATGGGGGTGGCAGCATGCTGTGGGGATGTTTTTCAGTGGCAGGGACTGGGAGACTAGTCAGGATCGAGGGAAAGATGAACGAAGCAAAGTACAGAGAGATCCTTGATGAAAACCTGCTCCGGAGCACTCAGGAACTTGGACTGTTGCAATGATTCACCTTCCAACAGGACAACGATCCTAAGCACATGTCCTTGAGTGTCCCAGCCAGAGCCTGGACTGGATACTGATCAAACATCTCTGGAGAGACCTGAAAATAACTCTGGAGAGACCTGAAAATACCTATGGAGTGACGCATCCCATCCAACCTGATGTTTGAGAGCTTGAGAGGATCTGCAGAGAAGAATGGGAGAAACTCCCCAAATACAGGTGTGCCAAGCTTGTAGCGTCATACCCAAGAAGACTCGATGCTGTATTCCCTGCCAAAGGTGCTTCAACAAAGTACTGAGTAAAGAGTCTGAATACTTATGTAAGTCCTATGTATTTGTATTTTTATTTTTTATAAAATAGCAAAAATGTATATAAACCTGTTTTTGGCTTTGTCATTATGGGGTATTGTATGTAGATTGATGAGGGAAAAAAACTATTTAATCCATTTTAGAATAAGGCTGTAACGTAACAAGATGTGGAAAAAGTCAAGGGGTCTGAACAGTTTCCAAATGCACTGTATCTATCCAGCGAAAAGGGAGTGGGTTTAGGTGGGAAATCACGGTAAATCTTGTTAACCTGGTTCTCGTCATTAAACCTTAATAGGCCTTGATAGTGAAGGAAAAGAAGGAGAGTAGAGATACTTGTAAAATATAGTTTGGGCCGCCCCCCCCCCCAAAAAAATACAACTCAGTCTCAACTTACTACTGAGAGTAAGAATAGTAGAATACGCCAGGTGTAAGAATAGTAGAATACACCAGGTGTAATTTCAAAATGTTTGTCTTATGTCAGTCACTGATAGTTACTCATTTGCCATGTCAGCTAAGAATTTTTAGATTAGTAGTTAGTCTACCCAGCTATCTAAAATTGTAGTCATCATGACTGAGTACTGACTGGGCATGCAGGGCACGTGCCCAGGGGCCCTGCGCTCCAAATCAAATCAAATTTTATTTGTCACATGATTTGTAAAGAACATGTGTAGACTAACTTACCGGCTCTTTCCAAAAATGCAGAGAGAAAAATAGAAAAATAGTAAAAAAGATAATAACATGAGGAATAAATACACAATGAGTAACTTGGCTATTTAAACAGGGTACCAGTACTGAATCGATGTGTAGGGGAATGAGGTAATTGAGGTAGATATGTACATATGGGTAGGGGAAAAATGACAAGGCAACAGGATAGTTAATAAGCAGTAGCAGGAGCGTACAGCGACTTCAGAAAGTATTCACCCCCCTTGACTTTTTCCACATTTTGTTGTGTTACAGCCTGAATTTAAAATGAATTAAATTGAGATTGTGTATCACTGGCCTACACACAACACCCCATAATGTCAAAATGGAATTATATTTTTACAAATGTTTACAAATGTATTTCTCGAGTCAATATGTATTCAACCCCTTTGTTATGGCAAGCCTAAATATGTGCAGGAGTAAAAATGTGCTTAACAATTCACATAATTTGCTTGGACTCACTCTGTGAACATGGTGAAGTTAATAATTACACCTTGGATGGTGTATCAATACACCCAGTCACTACAAATATACAGACGTCCTTCCTAACTCAGTTGCCGGAGAGGAAGGAAACCGCTCAGGGGTTTCACCATGAGGCCAATGGTGACTTTAAAACAGTTACAGAGTTTAATGGCTGTGATAGGAGAAAACTGAGGATGGATCAACAACATTGTAGTTACTCCACAATACTAACCTAAATGACAGAGTGAAAAGAAGGAAGCCTGTACAGAATAAAAATGTTGCAAAACCTACACCATGTTTGCAAGAAGGCACTAAAGTAAAACTGCTAAAAATGTGGCAAAGAAGTTAACTTTATGTCCTGAATTGAAAGTGGTATGTTTGGAGCAAATCCAACACAACACATCACTGAGTACCACTCTTCATATTTTTAAGCATGGTGTTGACTGCATCATGTAATGGGTATGCTTGTCATTGGCAAGGACTACGGAATGGAGCTAAGCACAGGCAAAATCCTAAAGGAAAACCTGGTTCAGTCTGCTTTCCAACAGACACCGGGAGACAAATTCACCTTTCAGCAGGATAATGACCTTAAACACAAGGCCAAATACACACTGGAGTTTAGTGGACAACCTTGTTTTACTCCTCTTGACAGTTTAATACTTTCTGAAAAGTAGCAATTATTTACTATTTTACACCTTTACATGATTTGAAACCATTTTATAAGAGGTTCTCCAAAATTGAAATCTTCCAGGCATTTATATATAAACTCCAGTCGTACTTTATCAAAATACTTTCAAAGTCATCTATGAATAGCTGTCACGACTCCCACCACGGTAAAGGAAGTGCAGCGGTTTCTAGGGTTTGCCAACTACTACCGGAGGCTTATCTGGGTTTTTTGTCAGGTAGCGGCTCTCATTACCTCACTGCTGAAGGGGGGACCGGTGCGACTGCAGTGGTCGGCTGAGGCGGACAGGGCTTTTGGTCACCTGAAGGCTCTGTTTACCTCGGCTCCCGTGCTGGCTTATCCGGATCCCTCTTTGGCGTTCATAGTGGAGGTGGACGCGTCCGAGGCTGGGATAGGAGCCATGCTCTCTCAGCGCTCGGGCACGCCACCAAAGCTCCGCCCCTGTGCTTCCTTTTCGAAGAAGCTCAGCCCTGCGGAGCAAAACTATGATGTGGGGAACCGGGAGCTGTTAGCTGTTGTCAAGGCTCTGAAGGCGTGGAGACATTGGCTTGAGGGGGCTAAATACCCTTTCCTCATCTGGACTGACCACCGCAATCTGGAGTACATCCGGGCGGCGAGGAGACTGAACCCTCGCCAGGCAAGGTGGGCCATGTTCTTTACCCGTTTTGTTTTCACTCTGTCCTACAGACCAGGTTCCCAGAACGCTAAGGCAGATGCACTATCCCGGATGTATGACACAGAGAAGCAGTCCATGGATCACACTCCCATACTTCCGGCCTCTTGCCTGGTGGCACTGGTGGTGTGGGAGCTGGACGCGGACATCGAGCGGGCGTTACGCACAGAGCCAACTCCACCGCAGTGAGGACCCGGTGTTCACACCGGAGGACCGGGTCTGGCTCTCGACCCGAAAACTGCCCCTCCGCCTGCCCTGCCGGAAGCTGGGTCCGCGGTTTGTGGGGCCATTCAAAGTCCTGAGGAGACTCAACGAGGTATGCTACAGGTTACAGCTTCCCCCAGATTACCGTATTAATCCCTCGTTCCATGTGTCTCTCCTCAGGCCGGTGGTGGCTGGTCCACTCCAGGAGTCTGAGGTGCGGGAGGTTCCTCCGCCCCCTCTGGACATCGAGGGGGCCCCGGCGTATGCTGTTCGAGCCATCCTGGACTCGAGGCATTGGGCGAGGGGCCTTCAGTACCTGGTGGAGTGGGAGGGGTAAGGTCCGGAGGAGAGATCCTTGGTGCCGGTGGAGGACGTCTTGGACCCTTCGTTTCTGCGGGATTTCCACCGCCTCCACCCGGATCGCCCTGCGCCTCATACTCCGGGTCGTCCCCGAGGTCGGTGTCGGCGCGCTGCTGGAGCCGTGCGTCAAGGGCGGGTACTGTCACGACTCCCACCACGGTAAAGGAAGTGCAGCGGTTTCTAGGGTTTGCCAACTACTACCGGAGTAGTTGGTTCTATTGTTTCCAGTACTTGTCTTATATTATCTCCAATGTATCGTCCATGTAAAAAACCTGTCTGATTAGAATGAATAATATCTGACAATACCTTTTTAATTCATGCACTATACATTTTTCTCTAATTTTTGCATTACAACACTGAAGTGTAAGGGGCCTCCAATTTTTTAAATGGACTGGATCTTTATATTTTCCACTTGTATCCTGTTTTAGTAATAATGAAATTAGACCTTGTTGTTGAGTGTCTGATAATCTACATTTACATAGGAGTGGTTAAAACACGCTAATAACGGTCCTTTGAGTATATCAAAAACAGTTTGGTATACCTCAACCGGTATGCCTTCCAGTCCTGGAGTTTTCCCAGCCTTAAAGGCTTTAGTTGCATCAAGAAGTTCCTCCTCTGTAATTTGGCCTTCACATGAGTCTTTCTGTACAGATGTTAATTTTACATTATTAATAGAAAAAAATCCATACAATTAGCTTCGGTTAGAGGAGATGGAGGAGACTGAAACAAAAACATGCTTAAAGTACTTTGCTTCCTCTTTCAAAATATAATTTGGTGAATCATGGGTGACTCTGTCATTTGCAACAAGTGTCAGTAAATTATTATTGGTATCATTTCTATGTTGAAGATTAAAAAATAATTTGGTGCATTTTTCCCCATATTCCATCCAAGTGGCTTTATTTGTATAATATATTACACTTGACCTTGAATAAATTCTTCCATTTCTTTTTGTTTTTCCTCAAACTTATTCTGAGCCTCTATGGTACAGTTTTTACTGCTATCTATCTGTTCTGTTAGACCTTTTATTTCCTTTGTTAATATGGACTTTTTTGACCTAAATTGTTTTTGTTAAGAGCTAAGTACTGAATTGCATTATTTATTATATATATTTTCAAATAAACTTTATTTGGTCCGTAGGTTAATGAGCCATATCTGTTTATGGTCAAATAACATTTAAAATCATCCATCTACCTTGCGGATCTGTTTGGACAATTTGCACACTTGAATCAAAATTACTGTTAATTAATATCATCACCACTTTTGAGTTTCTTTGCCCATGGGAGAAGTATATCTCACCCCGCCCAGTCCTTTTTCCACACAACTTCATCTGAAATTGTTGAATGAGTTTGCTGTAAACAATATATATTATATTTCTTCTCTTTAAGCCAGGTAAATATTGTTAGTCTTTTGTTATTATCTGCTAAGCCATTCAAATTCTAACTGGCTATACTTATTTTACCATTTACTATTATCGGATATACGTTTAAAATCTATTTGTCATAATTTATGTTTGTAAATTTACAATTAAAAAGTACCAGTGACTGAGTGTCCATATAGCTGTACCATGATATGCATTGCTACTAAGTAACCCTCTAATTGTAACCCCTCCCATCCCAAGTTGTGTTGTCATCCCAGTGACCAGCAGACCAACCTGTCCCCCCGGATCCCTAGGCCCCCCCAGAGAGGCCAGGACCCATCCTTCGAAAGGGCACACAGTGCCCCCCATTGAACAGAAGCAGAGCAACCACTAAAAGCATTGCCAATGCTCTCACCTCAATTTGCTTTATGTATATATATATATTTAAAAATATATATATATATATATATATTAAAAAACCTTGCGTATTTTAATTTCCATCATTAACAATTAATATGCGAAAAATATGTTGACAGTTCAGGCAAAGGATCGTTACCTATAACCAGGATTGCCATTGGGGTGCAATTTCAGACTTAACTTTTGTATCCGCACTTTCAGGTATGAAGACTGAGCTAAACTGCAGAAGCATAGTAGCTTGACTGGAATGCTCCAGGAGAGGTTTCGCACTAGCTGGTTGTGTATCCTTACATCAACCTAAATCCTTGCATATCAACCAACGGCTAAGAAGATGTAAGAAGAAGAATAGACATCTGGCTCATTCTACTGGCCAAACAGTAAACTGTGAGTTGCATCGTAGCTCATTAGTTACACTGTCACATACTGGTACTTCTGGTTAGTGTTCATTTGTAACCAAATGGAAGAAACGGACTGAAACAGGGAGAGACTATCTGAATTTGTCCAATAAGAAACACTGTTTCTGTTGCAAAACCTTTTGCTACGGTGTGCACTACTGAATGCAACTCTGGTGAGTTTCATTGTGCAGCCTCTCAGTGGCAGACCCAGTCCTGAATAGCCAGAGTGAGAAAGGAATGTACAATATGAACAGAAGTATATCATTTTTTATAAAAAGTGATGCTTTAAAGGTCCATTGTGATGACTTTTTGTTATCCTTGACCATTGAATCATGCATTATAATGCAGATTGTTATGATCATAGTATTCATTTTTGGGATTGAAATATGGGAAGGAAATGTAGAGCTAAATTGTGTTTATGCAGAGGAAAGAGCTTTATTGGCTTGTTAAACCAGCCTGATCTCACAAGCTCACATTCTTTTTCACTGCACGTATCAAGTGAAGTGAAACGATCGTGAGCGCAATAGTCAGTCTGGTTTCACGAAGCTTGGACCTGAAGAAGAACTGAGCTACTAGCATAAAAAAGCCTGTTTCCAAACAAAAACCGAAAGGATCAGAGGACAGCATGCATCCCAAATGGCACCCTTTTCCCTATAAAGTGCACTACTTTTGAACCCTCTGGTCAAAAGTAGTGCACTATTTAGGGAATAGGATGCCATTTGGGATGAAGACAGATTGTGCAAAGGAAGTGAATGCTAATGCAGATGACAGAATAGGAAACTGTATCAAAAGGCTGTAAAGAAAGCCAACAGATGAATAAAGCGGAGGTAACACTCTACACTTCGGTATATGTGTGTGTGTGTGTGTGTGTGTGCAAGGCTGTTTCTAGCTTTTTGGTGGCCCTAAGTGAGATTTGGTTACACCTCACCTCACAGGCAAAACCCCCACCTCACAGGCAAAACATTTTAGTGGCGCCCCCCCCCCCCCCCGCAATTCTTCCCCAAAAATATATAGGGCAGAGAGAACATTTAGCAGTTTTAAAACACATTTCCTGCAATTGTACACATTTTGCCTTGCGGTTGAAAGAAATGTGACATTTTAAAGCTGATTTTCTGCAGTTCTACACATTTTGCCATGGGAGGAGAGAAAATGTTGCAGCTTTAAAGCAAATGTCCAGTAATTTTACACATTTTCCCATGACTCATGCCATGTTCATATGATATGAGTGAGAGTGACTAACAAAATCCATTGGGGCCCCCTAGAGGTCAGGGCCCCTAGGCGCGTGCCTTGAGTGCCCAGTCAGTATTCAGCTATGATTACTACAAGGTTAAGATAGCTGGCTAGATGAACTTACCTAGCGATCTATAAAATGTTAGCTATTTGAGTGACTGTCAGTGACTGACATAACAAGTGGGAAACTGCTGATGCATTACCAAATTTAATTTCAAAATTGCACGTTGTGCATTTTACTTTCCTAACTAACAGTGAGTTGAGACACCGACTGACTTCCTGGTTGGGGGCCCCCTAACGACCGCTTACGTCGCTTATGTCTAGAAACAGCAGTGTGTGTGTGTGTGTGTGTGTGTGTGTGTGTGTGTGTGTGTGTGTGTGTGTGTGTGTGTGTGTGTGTGTGTGTGTGTGTGTGTGTGTGTGTGTGTAAAGCGGAGGTAACATTACCGGTAGCAATGAGCCAAGAGCACTGACCCTGCCAAGTACAATACCCCCTCATTCCTCCTCCTCTCTTTTTCTACTCTGTCCTTCCTCTTCCTCTGTCTATCCGTTAACCCCTCTCTGAACCTGTTCTTACAGTGAGGAAGTGCTTTGGTTTAATATAAAAAAATCTTCAGCATACCAAAACTATAATGGTAAGTTTCTAGAGCAACTTCAAAACTGCCAAAGGTGAAGTGAGTGAGCCAGAAAATAAATGCTTTCAAGAGAGGCTTCTTAGTTGTGCAGTTCGAACTCTGACTGACCACCATCATCCAATATGGGGAATTTTTTTTGGGGGGGATGCATTTTGACATATAATGCAACATGCATTTAAAATGCATCTGAAAAGTGGGGTGTTCCGTCTAGTTTCATATCTGTAAAGATAAAGGAAAGGTTGAATCAAATTGGGGAAAAAAGATAGATTGCTTGAGCGTTTATTGAAAACATGTTCAACTAAAGTTCAATCTAACCTTCAATACTGACACTGAGCCTCACGGAGCCTCAGACATCAGACGTCAGGCAGGCACCCTCAGTTTGCACCATCGATGTTGCTGTAGACAGGGGAATGAGTAATTAGGGGTAGGTATTCATTGCAGATCAGCAATTTAGAATTTAAAGTGGCATACACTGTTCTGAAAAAGGATTGCAGCTAACATTTTTCTTCCACATTTAATCTATTTCCTTGGACAAAATTCTTAGCAAGCCTTGTTAATTTCTGCTATCAATTATGTTATGATCTTCCAATGCTGCACAGCACATTCTCTCTCCAGCCTATGGAAACAAAATGGGACAGACACATTTGAAGAGAGCTATTGAAGTAATTAGAAACAAACATGACAGTCAAAGCTTACAAAGTCATGAAGCTATCTTATATCTTCACATCTTTAAAGAAAAAGGAAATGGTGAATCAAATTTGAAAGAAATGTACATTACCAAAAGTAATGAATCGATAATTCAAAAATAATACTTCTATCTTTAAGATTTCAGGCACCATCAGTTTGCATCACCGATGTTTCCGTGGAAAGGTTAGGGGGATGTATTAATTGCAGATCAGCAATTTAGAATTTAAAGGTGCTGCATGGTTTTACATGGTTCTGAAGATTTGCAGTTTAACATTATTCTGACGCATTTTGTCTATTCCCTTGGCACTGACCCACACAATTCCAAGGATTGTTCATCTCTTCTGTAATTTGCACGTCTTTGGGTCTGCACAGTTTATTCTCTCCATTCAGCATATGAGCATATGGAAACAAAACAATTTCTCAAATACATTAAACTCTGTGAAGCATTTATTTGGGCTGCAATCTGAGGTGCAGTTAACTCTAATGATCTTATCCTCTGCAGCAGAGGTAACTCTGGGTTTTCCTTTCCTGTGGCGGTCCACATGAGAGCTAGTTTCATCATAGCGCTTGATGGTTTTTGCGACTGCACTTGAAGAAACCTTCAAAGTTCTTGAAATGTTCCATATTGACTGACCTTCATGTCTTAAAGTAATGACGGACTGTCGTTTCTGTTTGCTTATTTGAGCTGTTCTTGCCAAAATATGGACTTGGTCTTTTACCAAAGGACTATCTTCTGTATACCACCCCTAACTTGTCACAACACAACTGATTGGCTCAAATGTATTAAGAAGGAAAGACATTCCACAAATTCACTTTTAACTTTTAAGGCCCACCTGTTAATTGAAATGCATTCCAGGTGACTATGTCATGAAGCTGGTTGAGAGAATGCCAATCGTGTGCAAAGCTGCCATCAAGGCAAAGGGTAGCTACTTTGAAGAATCTCAGATATAAAATATTTTTTGGTTTGTTTAACACTTTTTTGGTTACTATATTATTCCATAAGTCTCATTTCACAGTGTTGATGTCTTCACTATTATTCTACAATGTAGAAAATAGTAAAAATAAAAAAAAAACCTTGAATGAGTAGATGTGTCAACTTTTGTCTGGTACTGTATGTACAGAAGAAGTCGGAAGTTTACATACACCTTAGCCAAATACATTCAAACTAAGTTTTTCACAATTCCTGACCATTAATCATAGTAAAAAATCCCTGTCTTAGGTCAGTTAAGATCACCACTTTATTTTATTTCAGCTTTTATTTCTTTCATCACATTCCCAGTGGGTCAGAAGTTTGCATACACTCAATTAGTATTTGGTAGCATTGCCTTTAAAATTGTTTAACTTGGGTCAAACGTTTCAGGTAGCCTTCCACAAGCTTCCCACAATAAGTTGGATGAATTTTGGCCCATTCCTCCTGACAGAGCTGGTGTAACTGAGTCAGGTTTGTAGGCCTCCTTGCTCGCACGTGCTTTTTCAGTAGTGCCCACAAATTTTCTATGGGATTGAGGTCAGGAATTTGTGATGGCCACTCCAATACCTTGACTTTGTCGTCCTTAAGCCATTTTGCAACCATTTTGGAAGTATGCTTGGGGTCATTGTCCATTTGGAAGACACATTTGTGACCAAGCTCCTGCAGCAAGCATCCCCACAACATGATGCTGCCACCCCCGTGCTTCACGGTTGGGATGGTGTTCTTCGGCTTGCAAGCCTCCCCCTTTTTCCTCTAAACATAACTATGTTTATTATGGCCAAACAGTTCTATTTTTGTTTCATCAGACCAGAAGAAATTTCTCCAAAAAGTACAATCTTTGTCCCCATGTGCAGTTGCAAACCGTAGTCTGGATTTTTTATGGCGGTTTTGGAGCAGTGGCTTCTTCCTTGCTGAGCGACCTTTCAGGTTATGTCGATATAGGACTGGTTTTACTGTGGATATAGTTACTTTTGTACCTGTTTCCTCCAGCATCTTCACAAGGTCCTTTGCTGTTGTTCTGGGATTGATTTCCACTTTTTGCACAAAAGTACGTTCATCTCTAGGAGACAGAATGCGTCTCCTTCCTGAGCGGTATGATGGCTGCGTGGTCCCATGATGTATATACTTAGGTACTATTGTTTATACAGATGAACGTGGTACCTTCAGGCATTTGGAAATTGCTCCCAAGGATGAACCAGACTTGTGGAGGTCTTGGCTGATTTCTATTGATTTTCTTATGATGTCAAGCAAAGAGGCACTGCGTTTGAAGGTAGGCCTTGAAATACATCCACAGGTACACCTCCAATTGACTCAAATGATGTCAATTAGCCTATCAGAAGCTTCTAAAGTCATGACATCCTTTTCTGGAATTCTCCAAGCTGTTTAAAGGCACAGTCGACTTAGTGTATGTAAACTTCTGACCCACTGGAATTGTGATACAGTGAATTATAAGTGAAATAGTTTGTCTGTGAACAATTGTTGGGAAAATTACTTGTGTCATGCACAAGTATGACACAAGTCGACTTGTTAACAAACTATAATTTGTTAAGAAGATATTTGTGGAGTGGTTGAAAAACGAGTTTTAATGACTCCAACCTAAGTGTATGTAAATTTCCGACTTCAACTGTACTAAACAAAAAAAATATAAACGCAAAATGTAACAATTTCAATGATTTACAGTTACAGTTCATATAAGGAAATTAGTCAATTTAAATAAATTCATTAGGCCCTAATCTATGGATTTCACATGACTGGGCAGGGGCGGGGTGGGCCTGGGTGTGCACCCACTTCTGGGAATGCTTGCGAAACAGACCAAATAGAGCAGGCTGGGTTGAGAAGTCAATGAAAGAAATACAAAATTATTATTTTATTGTTCATGTGTTTTTAAATCTAAAGGCACAACCAGTGTCTTAAGTAGTTGAACATGTTTTACTACAACCTCGTGAAAGTGACAAACTGCCAAGTTTTTGAGGCCTGCACATGCGCAGTTCGCACCAATTGTGCTATTATGTTTTTTTTTATCTTACGGCAAAAAAGAGCTTCTGGATATCAGGACAGCGATCACTCACCTCGGATTAGACAAAGATTTTTTCTTCAACAAACAAGATGCACAAGACATTCTCCAAACACCCGGCAGGGTCGACATCCACATTATTTGCAAGAGGAAGCGACGCAGGTACAGAGGACAAAGAGCCGGATGCCTGGTCAGGACCCGGAAAATGCGAGTGGGAAAGCTGCCGTTACCGAATATTTCGCTCTCCGTAGCCGACGTGAGTAAGACCTTTAAACAGGTCAACATACACAAGGCTGCGGGGCCAGACGGATTACCAGGATGTGTGCTCCGGGCATGTGCTGACCAACTGGCAGGTGTCTTCACTGACATTTTCAACATGTCACTGATTGAGTCTGTAATACCAACATGTTTCAAGCAGACCACCATAGTCCCTGTGCCCAAGAACACAAAGGCAACCTGCCTAAATGACTACAGACCCGTGCACTCAAGTCTGTAGCCACGAAGTGCTTTGAAAGGTTGGTAATGGCTCACATCAACACCATTATCCCAGAAACCCTAGACCCACTCCAATTTGCGTACCGCCTAAACAGATCCATAGATGATGCAATCTCTATTGCACTCCACGCTGCCTTTTCCCCCCTGGACAAAAGGAACACTTATGTGAGAATGCTATTCATTGACCACAGCTCAGCGTTCAACACCATAAGAACCCTCAAACCTCATCACTAAGCTAAGGATCATGGAACTAAACACCTCCCTCTGCAACTGGATCCTGGACTTCCTAACGGGCCGCTCCCAGGTGGTGAGGGCAGGTAGCAACACATCTGCCACGCTGATCCTCAACACTGCAGCTCCCCAGGGGTGCATGCTCAGTCCCCTCCTGTACTCCCTGTTCACCCACGACTGCATGGCCAGGCATGACTCCAACACCATCATTAAGATGGCAGATGACACAACAGTGCTAGGCCTGATCACCGACAACGACGAGACAGCCTATAGGGAGGAAGTCAGAGACCTGGCCGGGTGGTGCCAGAATAACAACCTATCCCTCAACGTTACCAAGACTAAGGAGATTATTGTGGACTACAGGAAAAGGAGGACCGAGCATGCCCCCATTCTCATTGACGGGGCTGTAGTGGAGCAGGTTGAGAGCTTCAAGTTCCTTGGTGTCTACATCAACAACAAACTAGAATGGTCCAAACACACCAAGACAGTCATGAAGATGGCACAAGAAAGCCTATTCCCCCTCAGCAAACTAAAAACATCCTGAGATCCTCAAAAGGTTCTACAGCTGCAACATCGAGAGCATCCTGACTGGTTGCATCACTGCCTGGTATGGCAACTGCTCGGCCTCTGACCGCAAGGCACTACAGAGGGTAGTGTGTACGGCCCAGTACATCACTGGAGCTAAGCTGCCTGCCATCCAGGACCTCTACACCAGGCGGTGTCAGAGGAAGGCCCTAAAAATTGTCAAAAACCCCAGCCACCCCATTCATAGACTGTTCTTTCTACTACCGCATGGCAAGTGGTACCGGAGTGCCAAGTCTAGGACAAAAAGGCTTCTCAACAGTTTTTACCCCCAAGCCATAAGACTCCAGAACAGGTAATCAAATGGCTACCCAGACTATTTGCATTGTGTGCCAGCCCCCAACCCCTCTTTTTACACCGCTGCTACTCTCTGTTTATCATATATGCATAGTCACTTTAACTATACATTCATGTACATACTACCTCAATTGGGCCGACCAACCAGTGCTCCCGCACATTGGCTAACCAGGCTATCTGCATTGTGTCCCACCCACCACCCACCAACCCCTCTTTTACGCTACTGCTACTCTCTGTTCATCACATATGCATAGTCACTTTAACCATATCTACATGTACGTACTACCGCAATCAGCCTGACTAACCAGTGTCTGTATGTAGCCTCGCTACTTTTATAGCCTCGATACTGTATATAGCCTGTCTCTTTACTGTTGTTTTATTTCTTTACCTACATATTGTTCACCTAATACCTTTTTTGCACTAGTGGTTAGAGCCTGTAAGTAAGTATTTCACTGTAAGGTCTACACCTGTTGTTTTCAGCGCACGTGACAAATAAACTTTGATTTGATTTGATTGTATACACTACCATGTGAATACCCGCTATGCCCATGAAATAGGAAGCGATGTGAATAGATAAAGTGACACCCATTCAAAACAGCCTTAATGATTGAACTTTCAAACTACATTTCAATCGAATACAGGCTTAACTGAATGGACAACAAAGACAGAATGCAATATGGAATTTGTATTTAAATAGATTGGGGTAGGCCTCGTCTCTGAATAAATGCTCCTTTGAGGTAGATGTGGATGACAGATAACCCCTTAGCATGGCAGCTGGAATCGAAAATTACTCACCAGGAAGTAGGGATACAGCAGAGCAAAGGTTGGATCTAAAGATTGAAGACAAGGTAATTAGATATCAAAGATATGCATGCAAAGTATAGAACAGACGTGCATTCTGCTGTCATGGAAATAATTAAATGTTTATTCATGCAAGGTGCGCTGAGCGTAGGATTAAAAACAACATATTATGTGTTTAGTTGAAATAAGACATCTGCAAGTACCTACCCAACAACATATTCCACAATGTGAAAAGTATGATTAACATGAAACGTTAGCTGAGTGTTGAACCCAATAGTGCATGCCAAAATATGGCCCAATGCTAACGTGCTGTGTGCTAGCGTTGTAACATTTGAAATGTATGATTATCAAATAACCATCAAACAACTGTAAGCATGTTTGAGATTGGGTACTCGCAAGATTGAGGTACTTTAGCTATGGGTAGTTAGATTTGAGGGATCATTGGGCTGAGAGTATGGCCGATTGATTTGGCCTGACGTATGATGTGTAGGCAGAGAATGACCACCATTTAGCGGACCCCCATAGTGCCGCAATCATCGGATTGTTTAGAACAGCAGCATTTCCGAGTGCGTAGGCGGTGACACCGGAACCTTGCTGGTTGCTGGGCAGAGGCGAGGGAACTCCTGGTAACGGAAATGATATTGAATGACAGACTGCCATGTAAGCGTCTAAGAAGGGTAATGATTACATTGGCTGATGAGCAACCTTTATTAATTATAACAATTGCAGCTTAATTATCACGGTGAACAGTTATGCGTTTCCCTTGCCATACATGGCCCCCAAACCCTTGAGGGCATCCGAGGACACAGGCATCTCATCATAGAAAAAAAGAGATGCCGTTCCAGCTATTAAGCTAAATAGACCAAAACCGGAGGTCTGAACGGCAGCCCTCATCCAGGATTACTCGGTCTGATAGAACCTGGGCTGAGAAAGCTTGCATTAGATGCCATGATATAAAGGCCCGCCCTTGAGGGATGATCCGCATCGCAAAGTTAAGTTGTCCAGTAGAGACAATAAGTCACATTTCGTGATGGGCTGCCCATCGGTGAAGGACAACACTGATTCGCAGATCCGTAACAGTTTATCTAGGGGGAGGGAAGTGCACATATTGATGCTGTCTGGAATTATGCCTAGGAACTCGAGAGAAGTCAGGGGCCCGACAGTTTTCTCCTCTGACAGCTATGAATTTGTTCAGAAGTACTGAGATAGCATGGCCTGAATTGTCGGGAGGGAAATTGTTAACCAGAAAATTGTTTAGAAGATGCAACACGAAAGGCAAACGGCAGTTATTTAACAAGATCCAACACAAGGCTTCAGACAGAGAATTTAAAATATGGGTGCTACTCCTGCACCCGAAGGAGAGCCTGACAACTAAATAATACTGCGATTCCCATATGACACTAAACATTGGCCATTATGAGCAGTGGAGTGGCATGATTTTGAAAGCGTCTGGGATGTCTGCTTTGGATAACTTGGAGCCCGTGCCCACCAGCTTTATGAGCTTAATAGCATGATCCACGGCAGCATAATACAGAGAAAAAGCTTTGCGGGGAATGCTCTCGTTAACGCTGGCTATCGGACCAGAGCAGGGCGCGGGTACGTCAAAAATCTAAAGTTTCCTCCCCGATTACTGACATTTTGAATGTAAAGAAAGGAGGGAAAGCAAAGGAGCCAATTAAGGAACTTTTATTGATCTTCTTATCCAACAATTGCTGCACTACCAGCAATTGGCTTATTGAGAGTGGACTGGAGATTCTGAACTTTGTGACTGCCCACCTTAAAACCCTGTTACCAAATAATCTACAAAGGGGGTGCCAGGATGGTACCACAGTTAGTGGCCAGGGCTTGGATGTTGACTGGAGTGGAAGTTTCTTTAGAATTTATTTGAACCTTTCCCCTTCCAGGTGGCCTTCTGGGGGGCGTAACCGGCATGGGCAGACAGACTTGGGGTGAGGATCGAAGCATGAGATGCAGACGTAGAGGAAGATGCAATTATAGAAGGTGCAGACATTCTCATTGAAATTATTGCATATGGGGGTGTTATTATGAAACTTCACCTGGCGTCCCTGGAGGTCAGTGAAGGGGAGGGTTTTGCTTGCTCAGACTTGACAATGAAACTTGGTGCTGGATCATGGGGGACCTCTGCAGGCTTAACTCTGAAAGCAGCTTTTAGGCACATCTCGGGGGCCTGCCCTGGCTGGCCACAATCTGGGCAGGTTAGGACCCTAGCAGTGGGTAAACATGGGCACTCCAGAGAAGAACATCTCAGAAATGGTTGTGGGAACCCCCACTGCTACTTTGGGCAGTGCAAGTGAGGCTGGAACCGGTAACGGAAGCGGAGACATGCTTCAATAGAGCCCATGGTGTCAAGAGCACCGGGTCGTTGGTGACGGCCACAGCAAGAGGGGCCTTGTTGAAGGTAGCCTCGGCGGCGGGGTGGGGAGTAGAAGAAGAAGGACCAGCCTGGTCGAGGGCACTTCTGCCCTCACGTCTTGGAATCTTCCCCTTTGCTGATGAAGCCGATTTCTGGAGTCTTTTGTTGCCTCTGGGTGAACCAATGACATGATGCCGTCATCTGGGAGTTGCAGAGAAGAGCTGAGCACATTTGTAGCCAGTTGGAGGAACTCATGGCTGGACAT